>NC_056747.1:501194725-501494725 GCF_019279795.1 Protopterus annectens | reverse complement strand
CTAACAAAAAAATGCACTTTATTTTGCGTTTGCCTCTTCTTAAAATTACTCAGTTGTATTTATTCTGCTGCATTTATTACTGCTTGGTAGTAGCCTGATTAAATTGCAACTGTTATTCTAAGCCTTTTGGGTTAAGCACTTGGGCTTCAGACCAGTTGTTCTACATTAAGAAGGTTTGTGGTCTGCACTGTTGTGGCAGGACAGGTAGCTTACACCCTCCTAAGTTGGGAATTGCTGATTGAAGGCTCACTATCTGTTATTCTAAAAATGTATTAGTTCTGGTTTAAGCACTTGGGCTTCAGCCCAGTTATTTTACATTAAGAAGGTGTGGCCTGCACTCTTGTGGGAGGAAAGGCTAGATTTTGCCCTTCTGAGCTGGGAGTTTCTGATTAAAGGCTTATTGTGCCTGCTTATTTGAACTGTTTCTTCTGAAATTGGTATGCCTTGTTTGTTGTAGCATAGACTAAATTCAGACCTGCTTAATCTAGCTTTGTTTGTATAACTTGAGCACTAATCCAGGCCATTTTTTTGGAGAAGGTTCCCCTGCACCCTTGTGGCAGGAGTGTGCAGTTAGAACTTGTCTGATCGAAGACTGCTGGAACGGGTCTCAGTTTTTAGCTTTTTATTGGTTAATTTGTTTAAATCAGTTTGCTCATTTGCTACTGTTATATAAAAAATACACTTTATGCATCGCCGCTTAGCTAGGGTTAAACTATTCCCCGTGCCATAAAGTCTGCTCTTCAAATTTTCCTTTAGAACGAGCCAGTTTTTTAGTTTTAGCACTCAAATCTGTTTCTTTCCGCTCAGCACTTGTTCAGAACTCGTAAGCACTAAATAAGCTACAGATTACTACAGCACTCAACTTTCCTCACTTGTCTAGAGGAAAACAGTTTTTAGTACTTAATAAATAAGCACCTATCCAGGCATGTCTAAGGATCAGCTCGTGGTGTTTTCTCCTGTCTTCCTGATGAATCTGGGCATCTTGGGGCAATGTAGCAGTTGCCACATGTACACAGACAACCCTCTCCTCTTACCACCCAACACTACAACCTGTGAAAGATGCACTTATATAGCCAAACTGGAAGCAAAGCTCTCTTCACCCAAAGCTGGACTAGACAGTCAAGAGGAGAAGGTAAACACTTGCACCACACCACACTCATCACATAGTCCCTCAAAACCTACACCACCAAAACACACACATAGAAACACAAAACACACACCTACACTCATGGAGGCTCTCAATAAAAATCTTCCCAAGCAACAGAGACCTCCAAAGCAGAAACACAAGCAACCTCCACCCCCCAACCCAACCCAAATGACACATAGCCCACAAACTCAGTGTGCCACTCAACCACAGCCCATAAGGCATAACAACGTACCCAACACTCTAGTCATAGGTGACTCTATAGTTAGGCACACTAATGTTCCACTCACTAGGCTAGACAAGGAGAAAGTTACTGTCAGCTACCTGTCAGGTGCCAGGATCCACCACATAATGCACGCACTCAGGTCATTCCACAGCAAGTACAAATATGACTCTGTCATTGTCTGTGTTGGTGTGAATGACCTGAGATATACCTTCCTGGACTACATGAAAAGAGACATGGAGGAGCTCAGGCAGGTATGAGCCTAGCCCTAAGTAGCATCCTGGCATCACCCAGGAGGATACCACAGTACAAGGACAAAATGATTGACTTCAACAATAGGCTAAGCTTCTGGTGTCATTCTAAGGGGATCCAGTATCTGTCTGCCTGGGATGACATGATCGACAGACCATGATGCTTTGCCAGAGATGGTCTGCACCTGTCACCCTTGGAATTCCGGATACTGGCTAAGGTTCTTGCCACCGCTATAGTGCCTTTTTTAGGCAAGGTTCAAATGACAAATTCACCACCATAGCAGGTAAAAGCAAGTAAACTCTGAGGGTAATGTTACTGAATGCTAGAAGTCTAAACCTCAAAATGCACTCACTCGAGGCACTTCTTAAAATGGAGAACATCAACATCTGTGCAGTGACAGAGACCTGGTTCAAGGCTCCAGAGAGCAGCCCTGCATTAGCAGGCTATAATTGATACCACACCTGTTGGCCATCTAAACTGGACCAAAACACTAAAGGTGGAGGCGTGTCTATATTCATTAAGGATATCCACACCACCAGGCTTGTTGCTCAGCATAATGCATCTAAGATTATCCAAGTGCAACTAACTCTGGGCAAGACTGCAATCCAAATTGTAACTTGCTATAGATTCCCCACCATGCCCTAGGATTCCCACTCCTCATTTCTTGATACACCGGAAAATATTAGGGTACAACCCAACACCCTAATAATGGGCAATTTCAACTACCCCACCATTAACTGGGAAAACTAATCATGTACCAACTCTTTTGCCCAACGTTTTCTGGAGTTTATAAATTACAACACCTTGGATCAATTTATCCACACCCCCACCAGGAGCAGCAATATCCTAAACCTGGTCATTACCAGCATGGGCAACCAGTGTTCCACACCAAAGTCAATTACTTGTTGGTCAGATTTGACCACAAGCTAATCACCCTAGACATCCACATCCCGCCCTCACCCCCCATTAGGAAAACAAACCACTATAAAAAATTTCTCCGAAGCCAACTTCACGCTTCTTAACACAGAAGTGACAAACTTCACGACACCCATGCAGATGGACAATAGAGGTACAACTGCTGAATCCTACACAAATACACTTTATAAGCACTTGCACAAGTGCATGGATCGTGCTATCCCTAACAGAACCAAGATGCTATCCTCCAAAAAAAGGAAGCCAATCTGGTGGTCCCCTGCCATAAACAAACTCTACAACAGAAGAAAGAAACTGTTGCAAAAAAGAGTAAAATCCCATGATTGGAGGAACTCCCTGGTCAGCCTCAGTAAGAAGCTGAGATCCCTCATAAAATCCTCCAAAGCTAGTTATGAAAACAAAATTGCCACTGATTCTAAAGACAGCCACAAAGCATTCTATAGCTATGTCAAGAATCTCAATGGCAACACTCAGATCTGCTCTGAGTTACAGCACAATGGCACTAAATATACAGAACCAACTGATATTGCCAACATCCTGGCAGATAGGTTCATTGCTAACGTTACCCCCCTCTCACCCCCTAAATGGTCCATCTCTATACCGGAAGAATGCAAAGTTCCTGTAATCACAGCTGCACAGGTAAAAACCACACTCTCCAAAGCCAAGAACACAGCATCCATGGGACCTGACAACATCCTAGGCTGTGTTCTACATGAACTACAAAATGAACAGGCACCCCACCTAAGCACCATGTTCAATCATAGCCTCACCTCAGGCTTTGTGCCCACTGAATTTTGCACAGCAATGGTTATCCAACTCCACAAAGGGGGAGCCACCACAGACCCTGCGAACTACCGCCCCTTTGGCCTGACGAGCCTGGTCTGCAAGACCATGGAATGTATCATCATGGAACTTATAAACAAAGACATTGATAATCTCCAAACTCTGGACCCCACCCAGTTTGGGTCTGTAAAAGGCAGATCATGTCTCCTAAACCTGATGGACTTCTTTGAAGCAGTCAAGAAAGCTGTAGACAAGGGTAAGGGGGTTCACACAGCCTATCTAGATCTCACCAAGGCTTTCAACACCATCCCCCACTCTGGAATTATAGATAAATTCAACAAACCAGGTATAAATCTCTATGTTACAAGATGAGTTACCAACTGGCTCACTGACAGAACTCACACTGTGAAATTAGCAGACTCCAAATCCGACTTCAGACCAATGACAAGTGAAGTACCACAGGGTTCAGTCCTGGGTCCTCTCCTGTTTGGTATCTACGTCTCTGAAGTACAGGCTAACACAGAAGGTCTTTGGCTAATGAAGTTCGCAGATGACTGCAAACTAGGAGCCATAATCGAAACGGGTCTATATTAGAACATCGACTTTTTAAAACGTTGAATGTTCTAATTTTGACCTCTATTCAGCGAATGCTGACAACATCAAACATGCAGAACAGTGAATTTTTTCCAAGGGAAAAAATTTGCTGTTCCGACACACATGCACACAACACAAACACACCAAACAAACAGCAATCCACACACATGCACATAAAATCCTACATCTAACCGTACACTAAACTGTACACACACCACTAGCTATCCATTTACCTTAACCCAAACCCTAACCCTAAGGTCCGTCACTATCACACACTCACCCACGCCCTAACCATAACTCACCTACCCCGCCCTAACCCTCACGTCCACACAATCACACACTTACCTGACCCGCGCCCTAACCCTAACTCCCCTACCCCACACCCTAACTCTCACATCCACACAATTGCGCACTTACCTGATCCCGACCCATAACTTTCCACCACAGTGCTGAACATAGCAAAGCCACAGGAACGGCCACCCAAATTCCTTCCCTAGGAAGAAATTTGGTGTTCTGTAGCTTAGCTATTTTCAGCATTCGCTGAATAGGGGTCGATATTAGAACATTCGAAGTTGTGAAACTTAGATGTTCTAATATAGACCCAATTGAAACTCCTCATGATGTGGACATCCTACAAAAGGGCCTCACTGAGACAGATGCCTGGTGTCAAAGCCATAGCCTCAAGCTCAATGCCAAAAAGTGCATTGTCATCCCCTTTGGTAAAAATTCTGTACCAATGAACTACCACACAGGTGGTAGTCTACTTAACACCAAAATTGTGATAAGAGATTTTGGGACACAGGTGGATAGTAGTCTCTCCTTTGATAATCACATCACCACAGTAGTCAGGAAATCCGTCTATGTGGCACACCTCATCACAAAAGGTTTCTCATCCAGGAAAAAAGAGGTCATTGTTCCCCTCTACTCGTCACTCATTAGACCCATTATAGAGTATAATGCCCCTTTTGTTATGTACCTCACAGGACATCTCCAACAACTGGAAAGGCCGCAGAAATACCTCACAAAGAGGATTACTGGCCTCAAACAGATGTCCTATGCAGACCATCTAAAAAAACTCCAGCTTTACTCTATTGCATATCGCCTACTCAGAGGCAATCTCTGCCTAACATACAAAGCTATGTCAAATCCAGAACTGTTGGACATGCTCCACTTAAATCCCAATCCCTCTGAGCTACATGCTCTAGGGACCTAAACCTTGTCACCACAATAAGCAGAATATGCTGGGGGGATAGATGGCTGTCCCAGAGACTTCCCATACTCTGGAACAAACTACCTGTCTATATCAAACAAAGCTCCTCTTTAGCACTCTTCAAGAAAAATCTTGATGACTGGATGGGAAATAGGAAATTCACCCCAGGGATCACCTCTGTGGCTCTGCTCGACAGGGGCACAGGAAAATAATTTTCTTGAGTGGCGAAGGCCAGGGTACCTTTTTGGCTATGCTTATATAGGCTCTAGGGCCAGTAGTCTAGTACCTACCTATGAACCTATGAACCTAAGACCAAAAGCTGCATTGATCATTGAAATTGGTACACCCAGTGATTAAAATGTCTTACATACAAAGAGACACAAAGTCATAAAATGCCAGGATTTACGGGCAGAAATTAGAGCAATGTGGAAGAAGGATACCCTGACAGTTTCACTAGCAGTAGAAGCAATGGGTATCATAAAGAAGAATTTGCAGTCATATTTAGATATGATACCAATACATGTATTTCCATGTGAACTACAGAAGAAGTCAATTCAATACTAATTTCATGAGCTTTAATCATACCCTGACTTAGAAATGGGGTCCATTCCTGTCATGGTATTAGAAACTCTGCAAACTTGGAGAAATTAAACTGAGTTGATTATATTAATGTCAGGGTTGGAGGGGTGGACTCTGCTCACATGGAAAATCATTGTTTAAATGGTACAGCGGATGCATTTTTAGACAATTTCTTTCACATGAAGCTGCATTTGCAGGCCTCATTTTCATGCAAAACTGAAACTACCTTAACTAAAACTGAAAGAGTGAAAAAGAGTGAAAACTTCAGAATAACGGAATTACTTTAATTGTGAGCAAAAAATAAAGCATGCAAGCAGTGCTTTAATCTACGGTCTAGGTAGTGCCTTTTCACCTTCTTCATATCATGGTTGGCAGTACAGAGAAATCTGTAGCTTTGATTAAATAATCATTGAACTCTGTAAAATGCAGCTGTTTACAGATTTTTAAGGAAAAGTTTGCTTCATTCAGGAATACAAATACATTTGTAAATACATGTACAGTTATTAATTAAATTGACAGATCATCCATCTTTTTTACCTGGCTTTACTTTCACTTAGGAATTCTGGCTCTGACTGCTGTACTATGACTGCAGCGTTAGTCTGTTTTTCTAGCAGTGAGATATTAAAACATATTGGCAACATGCATCACAGTTCATAAATATGAGTGTGTGTGTTACATGAAATAAAATGTACGCAGCAGTTGTTTTATAAAGTTGTCAGGAAAAAGACAAATGAGCTTACAAGCTGCCTCTGTGAAAGAGTCATGAAGAGAGACTGAGGCAGGCTTTGAGGCTGCTTTTGGGAGTCATTAGAGCAGAAGAGTCAGACAATACAGACAACAGAAGAGCATACATGTTATCTTTTTGTCAGACAAGCAGTAGGGGGGACTTGATTATACCCATTTAACTATTAAAAGGAAAGGGCCTATCAGTACTGTCCATGACTCTCTCAGATATTAAAGTAACAGTATATACTATTTCATATAAAGAAACTATGTGAGGCTAAAATATGCTTAAGCTTTGAGTTGAACATACAGTGTAAACACCTTTGAGATCAGAAAGCTGAAATCTCTTAATTTTTGTTTTAATTTGTCAGAAATCAGTGTGTGTCATAAAGCACTAGCATATCAGTATTGCACTGCTAGACAATGCAAAGCTGTCACATAGAAAAACAAGATCTGTGTGATAACATAGGTGGACTGCCTTGTCTCTGTTAAAAATTGGTAAAAATGTCATTGATATTAGGGATGTATTTTGTATGCCTAATTTTAAGTTGATCCTGATAATTAGTGACACAATAAAAAACTGATCTAATGTGAAGTTAAAAGAGTATGGATAAATAATTTATAGTTAGATTCAAACATATGGCAAAGCAAATTAGCCATATTAAACATTTTAGCATACAGCACTGTGGTAAGTGTATCTCCTAAAATTCACTCATCAGTGTTGAAATTGTTGCACAATGGCTTTATGACAATCGTTAGGTTAAAAACATTAGCATATACATTAGGTGTCCATGTATAAATAAAGAAATATGAAAACATTGTAACAGTTGCTAACAAATCCCATCTCTGTCAGATTCTGTTCCAGTTTGCCTTGAGAATGGCTGCCACCTTACAGGAATACATTTGTTGTCCTGTTCCGGGAAGGTTTATTCTTTGTGATCATTGGTGCATATGCACAATGCCCAAAAATGCTTTGCTTCTTTACAAATATTTTATTTTTGAAGAACAAACTTTAGAAGATGAGGTCTGCTCTTGTGATTTGTAAATGCCAGAATATCTTTTTTTGCTACAGAATAGGACAACATATAAAGTACCAAGACCACACCCTTCTATTACAAATGCAGTAGCAGAAAGAGGTATGCAAACTACATGTTTAATTACAGATGAAAGGTAGAAGTGGTACACTAAAAAAAATAATGTGTTCCTCCTATACTGGGTATTTCTTGTGCCACAGTGATAGAAACATCACCCATGATGACTTACAAACACAAGTGAGTCAATTACGACTCATTGTCCAGTGGATTATAGTCTGACAATTCATGAACTAATTGCATGATTTAAGAAGCAGAGTTATGGGCTGATTGTGGGACAAGGAGTGACTAATGGAACATATCTCAGCCATCCCTGATTTTTATGGAGACTCTGATTTTGACTGAAAAGTTTGATGCACCTTTTCTTAATTTTTTTGGTATTGCAGTCAAAAAGTAAATATATACTTAAATGATGCCAGACTTTGCAGTTACACATGCGTAATTCATCAGAAAAATGTCATTATAAATCATAGCGTATTTTCAGATGTCTAAGTAAATAATACTAATATCTGATAAATGTTTTGGATATGAAACCTTTATTCCTGAGTATTGTGGTAAGAGACTGAGGACTATCCAGTGAACAAATACATTCTCTGACTTTTTCCCAGACATAATTAAATCATGAATTTGAGGACTAGCTGAAGCCACATTAAATACTATAGCATGCGTTTAGATCTCCTTAGACCGTTGCCTGTCTGTACTTGTAATTTTTGTATCTGGCTGTAGTGCTGCAAAGCTTGGGTGCCAAGCAGATATATGTCAGCATTATGCTTTTGGAAAACTGAAAATAAAGAGAACATACTTTAATTAATTTATTCATGAGCTGATAACTCATTTTCTTATTCAGAGTCTTTGGGAGCTAGAATCTAGAAAGGGGTCAAAGGAACACAGCCATTCTAGGGCACATGCCAAACTCTTGCAGTCTCACCCATACTCGCACATGGCATTTACACCTTCTAGCAGTTTAGTTGTATTCTGTGGTACCTTACAGCTGAGCAAGCAGATGACATCATTTTCATTGCAGTTGTCAATAAGGTGGAATGCAATTTGAAGGGTAGTTTAATTATGAAGTGTATTTTCACAGAGGACCATTTTGTGTTTGATAAAGGAAAATTGCATTGTTTTTATCATGCCAGTACTAAAAGACATGGGTTGGATATAATGAGAAGGATGTAAAATGAGTTGATTAAAATGTGCAACTTGCAGCATTTTTAATGATGTAGATTTTTAAGTAATACCGGCAGATCAGGAAGGGATAATTATTTCAAAGGATTTTTTTTTCTTACATTTACACTAATGATTCTTCAGTTTTAACTGATTCACACAGCCATTTTTTGTGTCACATTTAAACACTTTGTTTTATTTTCTGGGTGCAGGAATAGCATTCCCTGATGGTGACCAATATTAACCACAACCTTTAGTATCTAAAGTATCTTGTGACATTATGCCTTATAGCACAACATACACCCTTGCCTGTTGCATATTATTTCATATCCCCTATTGTACCTTTCACAGTTGTTGGTATTCTCCACACAGATCTACAAGTGCTGAGATGCTCTGGACAACACTGATGAAGCAGCTGGAGTGGCAGCATGGAGCTGTGTACAAACCTTCTGGAAATAAGAAGTTGTTCTGTCTGATTGATGACATTAACCTTGTTCAGGTATGGTTTTAGTTTACTGTAAGTCCATAAAGAGATACAAGATCACATTTTGTCACTTGTTGCCCTTAACATACCCCTTTGGCTATTTAAGCTGCTTCACAAACCTAATCATATTTATTGATGTCATAAAATGATATATTTAATATTGCACACCCCCTCTTACTAACCTTACCCATATTTACTACTTTTTTAGTATTCTGGGGGGGGCGGGTCTGCATTTTACTGTCAGTAAACGACTACTTTGTTATCTATCCCTGCACAACAAGTATACATGTTTGAGACAGAAGCAGGGCCAGAACACCCTGTCATAAGTACTGATGATGATTTTCCACATGATGATATTGATTAGCAAGAGGCCTACTTTTGTCACTGTTTTACCAAATGCTCACATTTTAGCCTACATTACTGTGCATGGGTTTCATGATAACTTCAGTTAATGTGCCACAGATTACACTTTGGCAATTCATCCCCATGTAAAAAATGATTCCCATTTGAGTTAAATTATAAATTGCATATATTCAAGGCTGCAACCTACAAACAGAAAGCTATAATAATTAGTAGTAGTTTATTCTTAAGAAATGCGTTGTCATTCTCGTACTTCTCAAAGACGAATACAGAAGTATCTGCTGACCAGTCATACTAAGTTTTTGTAGCAAGTACAAAGGCGCCTTCATGCTTTACTTATATCTTGACCAGTCATATAATCACTAACACTCCAAATGAAACAAGTATTTTTTTTAATCCCTATATATGTGCATATGCACAAACAGACTCATGTGCATTTTATATAAAATCTGTGACAGGACTATCCAGCTAACACCGTGAATGCTGGCTCTAGGTGATGATCACTGTCAGTGTGTGACATCTTGGACTCGTGGACAAAAATGGAAAAAAAGGGGGTAATCATATATATGTATATGGGTCTACTTCAAAACATTGAAATCTCATAACATTGAAATTCAAAACATTGATACCATAACACCAGAAAACCAAAACGACGAAAACTCAGAACACTGAAAGTGTACATCATAACATAGACAACTACTACAAACATGTAAATAACATCCCCTCCACCTATAACAACACAAAAGTAAGAAACACACTTTTTACTACGTTGGCAAGCCCCCCTGCACCCCACCCCCCGTAAATTAAATATACCAACTCCTAGATCGCACTACAGTGGAAAAAAGTTAATTTTCCAATCCCACTGTAGCACGATCACCATATAGACTGTCAACATGTGAATGTGTTGCTTTCATGGAAGTTAAGTTAGTGTTCTGAAAATTTTTGTCAATTTGTATAAGTTTTTAGGCCATACAGGTACATTATGTTTACATTCTGTATGGTGACCGCATTACAGTGAAATTAGGAAACTAACTTTTTTCAACTGTAGTGCGATCTTGGAGTTGGTATATTTAATTTACGAGGGGTTTGGGGGTTGCTGGAGGGCTTGCCCCTCTACAGAAACGTAGTAAAAAGTGTGCCTGTTAGAATGTTGTTGTTATAGGTGGAGGGGATGTTATTTACATGTGTGTTGTAGTTTTCAATCTTATGATGCAAATTGAGTTTTCTTTGTTATGGTCTCAGTGTTTTGAGGGTCATTGTTTTGAGATTTCAATATTTTGAAGTAGACCCCTATAGATATATATATATGTATATATATATATATATATATATATATATATATATATATATATATATATATATATATATATATATATATATGTACACACACATATATATATATATGTATATAGACAGATAGCTATATATATATATATATATATATATATATATATAGTGTGTGTGTGTGTGTGTGTGTGCGCGTATACACATTTTGCAAAATTGCTATTCTAAATGAGGAGCTATGGCTTCATTTCCTTTTGGATGCACTGGCTGCCTTTTTCCCTGCTGCTTGCATGTCTGAGGTGCTCAATATTGTACGCTGTCATTAATTCACTACATTTTTGACTCTTGTTTAGCCTTGTGTATCAGGCTCAGTGATGAGGTAGTGATGCCCTGGACAAAACAAGTTTTTTCAGTGGCTCAACTGAGCTTTCTTCCCTGGCATATTTGGCAAGTAAACTACCCAGAAGTGTAACACTTCATCATGCCATCAAATACTGCTGATTGAACTGGGGAAGATGTTCAACTGCATGCTGCTTTTTTTTTTTAAAGCTTTGAGATACTCACCATCTTCATTGTTGTTGCTTTGAATGCTGATATACCTGGTACTGTGCTGCAATTAGAGTGTCTTTGCAAAAGTGAAGGGCACTTATTTTGTCACGTGTGATGCACTAATTTGCTGTCAGACAGTGCAGACTCGAAAAGGTACATTTTTTTCTTTGCCTGAACTTCTGTTAAATTCATTGGCTTCAAAATGTCTTGGAACATGACTGAAAGAATTATGATTCTTTCAGTATGCCAACTCTGATATCCAATATGTATATAGTACAGGTGGGACCAGTTTGGAATTTTGAAATTTCACAGTCCCGACATTCTAAATACCAATGTTCAGAACCTCGGAATTGTGAAATCTCAAATCCTGTAAGTGGAGATCACCATACAGTGTGGAAAGGGAATGTTACCATTCTCTTCAATGTAGTACAATCTTGGAGTTAGTATATTTATGTTGCAAGAGGTGTGGGGGATGCAGGGGGCTTGCCCCCTGCAAAATCATCTTTTTTGATGTATTCTTGATTTTGTTTATTTTATTTTATTTTTTTATTTTGAGGTTTCACAATCTCAATGTTCTGAGCATTAGTATTTCAAACATCGGGACTGTGAAATTTCGAAATTCCAAACTGGACCCAGTACAAGTATATATTGTGTTTTGTCATTCTCTGTGTATATAATGTCATGTATCTATTGCGTTTACCCCTGAGCTGAGACTGAAATAGGTCCAATAGGATCAGTGTTCTACCATGGTTAACACATTCAAATAAAATAAAATAAAGAAATTTATTGGCCGTTTGGGCAGTTCTTTTCCATCTCATTCAACTTTCTGGTCTAAAAGCCCGCATTGAGCTTTAACCACCTTTTCTGTAACTAGTCTAGTCCAGATACCGATTTGCTGTATCCAGGACTGTATGTAAGCTTCTGAGCCCCCCCCAAGCCTTTCTGTGTTGGACGGAAGCCTTCTAGCTCATCAGTGGGAGTGGTAAGCACTAGGTAGCCTATCTACCACAAGAAGAATGGTTTGTGGCCCAGAATTTGTAGTTTATTGGCCGTTTGGGCAGTTTTTCCTTCTCTTTCAACTCTCTGGTTTAAAGGCGGATGTTTGCACTTGTTTCCTGCCTTTCTTGTAACTAGTTTAGTCCAGAAACAGAGGTGCCAAAGTCTGCTCTTCAGTGTGTCCCTTATATCTGCTAGTTCTCTCCTATTTTGCACTTTCACTAGCTTATTAGTCTAGTAATTTACCATACCAGACTTCTTGTAGCAATTACTGTAGCACACAAAAGTGCTACCAGCACTAAACGTTCTACAAGGAAACAGCTCCAGTACTTATTATTAATGCCCACCCCTCCAGGCATGTCTAAAGGTCAGTTCCCTGTGCTTTCTCCTATTAACCTGGTGAACTTGGGCATCCTGAGGCAATGTAGCAACTGCCTCATGTACACTGACAACTCTCTCCTCATATCTCCCAACACTCAAACTTGCGAGAGATGCATTTATATATCCAAATTGGAAGCCACGCACTCTTCAGCCAAGACCATAATAGCTGGTCAAGAGGAGAAGGTCAGCACTTGCACCACACTACATGGAACACATAGCCCTCCAGAACACACACCAACACTGCCTTCACATAAAAACACAAACCACACACCCACCTTTGCTGAGGCTCTCAATGAAAATCTACCCAAACAGCAGTGACTTCCAAGGCAGAAATGCACTTGATCACCACAACACAACGCTAATCATAAGATACATAACTCTCCTAAACAGTGTGCCACTCAATCAAAGCCCCTAAGGCAAAACAGCATGCCCAGCACACTAGTCATAGGTGTCTCAATAGTGAGGCACACAGATCTCCCACTCACTAGGTTGAATAAGGTGAAAATAACAGTCAGCTGCCTGCCAGGTGCCAGGATCCACCACATAATGCACACACTCAGGTCCCTCAACAACAGGTACAAATATGACTCTGTCATTGTACATGTGGGTATGAATGACCTGAGACGTACCTCCCTGGACTACATTTAAAGAGACATGGAGGAGCTCTCGGATTATGTAGCCCAAGTGGCTATGCCCCTAGCCCTCAGCAGCATCCTACCATCTCCCATAATGATACCACAGTACAAGCAGAAAATGATTGATTTCAACAATTGGCGAAGTTGTGGTGTCATTCTAAGGGGATCCAGTATCTGTCTGCCTGGGATGACATGATTGAGAGACCTTGAAGCTTTGCCAAAGATGGCCTGCATCTGTCACCCCTGGGCTTCTGGATACTGGCCAAGACTCTTACCACCTCTATAGTGCCTTTTTTAGGCAGTGTTCCAAAGACCAAATTACCAACGTAACAGCTACAAACAAGTGCAATCTGCTGCTCAATGCTTGAAGTCTAATTCTCAAAATGCACTCGCTCGAAGCACTCTTTAAAATGAAGAACATCGACATTTGTGCTGTAACAGAGACCTGGTTCAAGGCAGCAGAAAGCACCCCTGCACTACCAGGCTATAACTCATTCCACACCTTTCGGCCCCAGATCTTGGACCTAAGCTCCAAAGGCGGTGGTGTTTCCATATTCATAAACGATGCGCACAACTCCAGACTGGTAGCCAACATAACACTTCAGAGATACTTCAGGGGCAGCTAACATTGGGTAAGACAGAGATTCAGGTCGTAGCCTGCTATAGGTCCCCGACCATGTCTCACGACTCACACTCCATGTTCCTAAGCACCCTGGAGAATATTAGGGTCCAAGCTAACACTCTGATATTGGGTGACTTCAACTACCCCTCCATTAACTGGGAAAACTACTCATATACCAATACACTTGCCCAACATTTCCTGGAATTCATTAATTCCAGTGACCTGGACCAGCTCTTTCTTACCCCCACTAGAGGTAGCAATATCCTTATCCTTGACCTGGTCATTACTAACATGGGTGACCGTTGCTTTACACCAATAGTCAACTCCTCCCTGGTTAGATCCGACCACAAAATAATCACCTTGGAAATCCACATCCCTTCCTCCCCCCACCCCATGTAAAGGTAACCACCATGAAAAACGTCTCCAAAGCTAACGTTGGGCTCCTAAAAATAGAGGTGGCTAACTTCACGGCAACCATGCAAATGAGAATAGTTGCATGACCACCGAATCATACACCAATGCACTGTACAAACACTTACACAAATGCATGGATCTCGCCATACCCAATAGAAACAAGATGCTCTCCTCCAAAAATAGGAAGCCAATCTGGTGGTCTCCTCCCATAAACAAACTCTACAACAGAAGGAGGAAACTGATGCGTATTAAGGTGAAGTCCCAAGACTGGAAAAACTCCCTTATCAGCCTCAACAAAAAGTTGAGATCCCTCATCAAATCCTCTAAAGCTAGGTACGAAAACAGATTTGCAGCAGATAGTAAAGACAACCACAAGGCCTTCTATAGTTATGTAAAGAACCTCCATGGCAATACCCAGATTAGCTCTGAGCTACTGCACAATGGTACTTCCTATACCGAGCCAAGAGATATTGCCAATATACTAGCCAACAGATTCAGTGCCAATTTTATGCCTCTCTCCTCTCCCAAAGGACCTATCACATTAACAGTAGATTCCTAGGCACCCAGCATTACTGATGCACAGGTTAAAACAGCACTGTCCAAGGCCCAGAATACAGCTTCTATGGGACCTGACAATATCCCTGGCTGTGTTCTATATGAACTACAGTGTGAACTGGCACCTCACCTGTGTGCCCTGTTCAATCACAGCCTCATGTCAGGCTTTGTCCTTACTGAATGTTGCACTGCTACAGTCATCCCTCTGCACAAAGGAGGAGCAACTACAGACCCTGGGAACTATCACCCCATTAGCCTAATGAGTCTGATATGCAAAGCTATGGAACACATCATCGTGGACCAAATAAACAAGGATATAGGGAATCTCAAAACTCTGGAATCCCCCACACAATTTGGTTTTGTGAAGGGTAGATCATGCCTGCTCAACTTGGTTGACTTCTTTGAGTCAGTCACCAGAGCTGTGGATGAAGACAAGGTGGTTCAAACAGTCTACCTCGATTTAGCCAAGGCCTTTGATACCATTCTCCACTCAGGTATCATAGAAAAACTCAGTAAGCTAGTCATCAACCCCATATCACTAGGTGGGTTGCAAACTGGCTCACAGATAGAACCCACAGTGTGAACGTAGTTGACTCCAAGTCAGACTGCCAACCAGTCATGAGTGGAGTCCCACAGGGTTTAGTCCTGGGTCCTCTTCTGTTTGGTATATACTTCTATGAAGTCCAGGCCAACAGGAAGGTACTCTGGCTGACAACGTTTGCAGATGATTGCAAGTTGGCAGCTATTATTAACTCCCCAAGTGATGTTGACATCCTATAGAAAGGCCTCACTGAGATGAATGACTGCTGTCAGAACCATGGCCTTAAGATCAATGCCAAAAAATGTGTCAGCATCCCCTTTGGGAAAAACCTGGTTCCCATGAATTACCCCATCGATGGTAGTCCACTGAACACAGTAGGCATTTTAAGAGATCTGGGAACACAGGTTGACAGCAACCTCTCTTTCGACCACCACATTGCCACTGAGGTCAGAAAGTCCTTCTATGTGCCACATCTCATTACTAAGGGTTTTTCATCCAGTAAGAAAGAGGTCATAGTCTCCCTCTACTCTTCCCTCATTAGGCCAATCATCGAGTACAATGCCCCCATTGACATGTACCTCACTAGACACCTGCAACAACTGAAGAGGCCACAAAAGTACCTCACAAAGAGGATTCTAGGCCTTAAACACTTGTCCTATATGGACAGACTCAAAAATCTCCAACTATTCTTTGTCTCATATCTCCTACTGCTTGACTTACAAAGCCATATCTGACCCAGCTCTGTTAGAATTGCTACATCTAAAGAAATCCCATTCCCTCCACACCACACACTCCAGGGACCTCAACCTCATTACCACAATCAACAGAACTTGCTGGAGGGACAGGTTCATAACCCAGAGACTGCCCATGTTATGGAACAGACTTTCCATACATATCAAACAAAGCAGCTCACTGGCCCTCTTCAAGAGAAATCTTAATGAGTGGATGGGAAACAGAAAATTCACCCCAGGGATCATTCCAGTGGCTCTACTTGACAGAAGCACTGGGAACTAAGGTCAGGTGGCACAATGCCAGGGCAATCCTATGGGCTAGGCTTGTAAAGGCTCCAGGGCCATTAGCCTAGTACACACCTATGTCCTTATGAACCTATTAGCATTTGTGCTTAAAATGTAAAATAAAACTTTTAAATGAAATCCAAATCATTGTAGAAGTAAAGCAGTATGCATATTACAGTGTTTATGGTAAATGGGGTGAAATAGCCAAGTAATGGGACATTGGAATCACTGCAGGAGAGAGGCCCCATTCGACCATGATTTTGTGAGGGGGAAGGGCGGCAAACTCAAAGACAGCTCCAGCTGAACTATACCTCTCCACTGTCCAGATTTTTGCAGAATAAATGGAATTTGGCTTCTTATTTTTGGTTTGTTCCTCATAAAATGTGTGGTTTTCTGGCAAATCATTTATGAATGAAGTCACTAAATAATGACAGACATTGAATTTCAGACTTCATACCCTTCAGAAAAATGCATGCTAAAGCAAGACCTGTTATTCTGTCAACTGTCTAAGTTTATATAAGCAATTTTAGTACTGTCTGTATGTTCCCCCAATATATTTGGCCATGTTCAGATTTCCTGCATTAAGAGGTTGAGAGGTACATGCAAGTAAATTGCTTTATAGAATTAGGTATATCCAAACCTCTCAACTGTCCCCGACTTTGGCTAAAAATGTTGCTCTCCCCTTAATAATCCCTTTACAAAATGGCAATTTTGGAAGAAAATGTGGAGGGTTTACAATTAATAAATAATGGTAATGATCAGAGTTATCGATTACTTTTATTTCAGAAATGCATGTAGATTCTCTTATTTTGTCAGCTGCTCAACTTAACAGTACTAATATTAAAAAGAGTCCCTTCTTTGACAGGTTCTCAGCTGTATTGAATGGCTATTTTATATTTTTGCATCACATTTTTGCAATGAACAAAATGTAAACTGCAAGCTGAAAACAAAAAACGGCCAAGGCTAATGATAGAAACAAACAATTTAATCCAATTCAGTAAGCGTTTTTGTGGTTACAAATACTCCCACTTCTTCAGACTGTTTTACAAAATGAATGGAACACATTTAAATAGAATTCAACATAAGCACATGATGGTCAGTTGATTAAAAAGGACCAATAAGACCTAAATGACAATTAAAACACTTTTAAAAAGCCTTAGCTTCAACAAATAACCATTTAAGATACATAACTAAATATATAAGAAGAAAAATACATGTAAAATACACTTAAAACATATATAAGGAATATACACAACACATTTATGCTAATTTATGCTCTAAGGGTAAATAAACTATCTCTTCAAATTCTTTAACTTCAAAATACAGGCTATAGAGCATGCATCATTTAACCCGGGATATTTAAAAGCATCTAGTTTAAGTTGCCAATACAGCTCACCTTGTTCCAGCCATAAGGAAAATGGTCCTCCCCTTACATGAGTGCAGATCTGATCAATTACTCTGAAGGAAAATATATGACTAGGGTTATTAAGAACATGTTTAGCTAAATCATTTTCTGGTTTTAAATTTCTTATGGCATACTGATGTCCATATATCCATTCCCTGAGTTTCCTGTCGGTCTTACCTATATAGAAACTTTGGCAGGAATTACATTTAGCTAAATACACACATCCTTTAGAGTTACAGTTATATCTTCTATGACAAGAAACTTTCATATTGTTAACTAGATAATTAAGTCCAGTATCTATAAACTTGCAATAATTGCAAGCTTCGCATTTAAACATACCTTTTGTCTTTGAAATTTGTGACATGTTGCTTCCTAGGAGATATTTTAAGTTGAAACCCCTCCTAAAAACAATAGTAGCTGTTAGAGGTAATCTCTTCCTTACACTCTCATCTGCTACAATAAGATTGCAATTTTTTTTTCAAGAATGTTCTTAATATGGTAGGCATCACTACTAAAAGTTGTAATAAATGAGAGAGAAAAATCAGTACAAAAATGATTATGATTATTGCTACTGTCAATTGAATTAGTCAGGTCAAGTCTACGACTTGAATTGTTCAGATATAATCCCTCATCTGCCTCTGAGCTATTTAATATAGCCCCAAAGTGTCCAGAATTCCTTTTAGAAGTTACTTCACTTATTAATTCATCTATAAAATAATCTGGCTAGCTAGGATTCAAAAACAGGTTTCGTAAAAAATTACACTCATCCTTGAAGTCAACCAAGTTCGAAATCATTCTGGCTGCCCTGACAAGCTGGCCTTTCACTACAGATTTTTTCTGATGTAGGGGGTGAGAACTAGAAAAGTGGAGGAATGAATTAGAATAGGTATCCTTCCTATAAATGGTAGCCACATATTTCTGGCTAACCCTATCCTTCTGTAACAATACATCCAAGTATGCAATTTTGTCTATATGGAAATTACTAGTAAACAGTAAAAAAATGGTTGTACTATTGATGTATTGCAAAAACTTATTAAAAAAGGTCAGCTTCTCCTTCAAATATTAGGAATATATCATCCAGGTATCGAGTGTAATAAATTATATGTTTTGAATACATGCTATGATTCAAAACAAAATTCTTCTCCCAAAGACTCATAATTAAATTAGTGATACTAGCCCCACAAGGAGACCCCATGGCCACCCCTTTCTTTTGGATATAAAAGAAATTCTCATATTTAAAAAGTTATTCGTAAATGAAATGTCCAAAAATTTTTGGGTCAATCGAAGTTTTTCATGGTCAATCCCTTTATTTAATAAAACATCAGTTTCCCAATCTATACCCAATTCATGTGGTATTACAGTATATAAATCTTTTACATCTATTGTAGCAAAATTATAGGTTTCATTATACACCAGGCTGTTAATTTTCTGCAAAAAGGTCCAGGAGTTTTTACAAATGTGCACTTCTTTAGTTAAATACTTTTTCAAAATGTGGTCTGCATATTTAGCCATGGGGTAAGTAATACTATTACAGCCATTCACTATTGGTTGAAAAGGGGGCTATAGATGTCTTTATGTATCTTTGGGATACCAAAGATTACTAGAATTTGGGTGCTAGTATAGATAAATAGTTCAAAATTTCCATAGGGATTCTTGCTTCTATAAACAGGTCATTCAAAAAAATCTTGATCTGTCTATAAGCTGTATTAATCTCATTCAAAGAGACTACTGCATAATTGTCTGTGTCTAACATTTGTTGCATGCTCATCCTGTAATGTGCTTCACTCATTATAACTAGGCCTCCACCTTTATCAGGTTTAATAACCTTAACACCACTATCCTTTAAAGCATTAATCAATTCCCAGTCATTCCGACTAAAGTTAACAACATTAGACCTATGACCAAGTTTATTTATTTATTTTATTTATTTATTTATTTAAATTTGTTGACCGGGAGTGTCCGACTGGACATGGGTCCATTTTCAGCGGAGGCCCGGGGAGAAAAGCTCCACAGTAAAATAAACAGACAGTAGTTACATTGGATTACATAGTGATTAACAATTTAACATAGAAATTACTTGCAACATATTTACAGATGAAGAACATAGTACATCAGTAGACAACTAGAATCTTTATCTGTGAAGTACATAACAGGCATTAACAAATGTAACAATGAGAAGTTCCTGCTGTATAATAAGTACTAGGCTTATGAGCATCTGAGCTTGCTATCATCAAGGTAGTTAGTGGAGGTGAAAGAAAGGTAGTAGTTGGATGGAGTGGATGATATTAGAGTGGGAGTTGCAAGGGCATAGCCAGCATGTTTTTAGGTGCACTTTTAATAAAGTTTTGAAGTTGGTGCATGATGGTATGGAGGTAATTGTGGGTGGGAGTGAGTTCCATAATTTGGCTATGGCGCAAGAGAATAGTGCTTCACCAGCAGAGTTATTGGCTTTAGTGATCTGCAAGTGATTTTTGTTGCTGGATCTTAGTGGTCTGGTGGTGCGATAGGGTTGGAGTAGATTCTGGAGGGATGGGACATTTAGTGGATGGTTTACTAGTTTGTGGGTGAGTGAGAGTTGATACCACTGAAGGAGGTGAGGGAGTTCAAGCCAGCCCAGTTCAGCAAGTGAGAGACAGTGGTGACTAGTAGGATGCCCCTGTGGCGAATTTTGCGATTTTGTTGTAGCAGGTCTCTAGCTTGTTTAGATCACATTGCCTTAGGTTGGTATATACTGGAGAGGCATAAAGTAGGGTGGAGATAAGGTGGGAATTTGCTATTGAAATCTTTGCTGCTTTGGTGAGAAATTGTTTATTTCTGTATAATGCTCCTAGTTTTTTGTGGACTGTTTTTATGGTCATGGATATGTGAATGTCAAATTTTAGTTTATTGTCCATTTCCACTCCTAGCAATTTGGTGTGTTCAGTTGGGTATATAGTGGTGTTGTCTTTTGCTGTGATGTTAAAGTGAGAGTTGTTTTGAGTATGTTTGGTGGGTTGGAAGATGAGTAGTTTAGTTTTGTTTGGGTTGAGTATTAATTGGGCATCGGATAACCATGTTTCAACAGAGGAAAAGGCTTCCTGTGTGAGTTTTTGCAGTTTGGGTAGGGACTGGGCTGAGCAGATGATGGTAGAGTCATCTGCGTATTGGATGAGTGTGCCATGTTTGGTGGCAGAGGCTAGATTATTGGTGTACACAGAGAAACGTAGGGGTCCAAGGATGGATCCTTGGGGAACCCCTATGGAGACAGGTAGTTGGGGAGATATGTCATTCTGCCATACAACGGATTGTTGGCAGTCAGACAGGTAACTCTGAAACCAGTTGGTGACTGATTGTGAGAAGGATAGGTTATTGAGGACAGAGATAAGTTGTTTGTGTGGGACCATGTCAAATGCTTTAGATAGGTCTAGGAAAGTAGCAGAGGAGAGATAGCCATTGTTTTTATGCTGAAGGATAGTGTTAGTAAAGGAGAGTAAGGCAGTGGTGGTGCTATGGTTTGGTCGGAAACCATGTTGAGTACTGGAAAGGAGGTTGTTAGTAAGGAGGTAGTGTGAGACCTGAGAGTGTATGCATCTCTCTAGTATTTTGGAGAGTGGCGAGAGAATAGCTATGGGGTGGTAATTGGTTAGTTCTGCAGAGGGTCCGCCTTTGTGGAGGGGAATTATATGTGAGACTTTCCACAATGTGGGAACGTAACTTTCTGACAGAGATCAGTTAATCAAGATGGATACAGTCTAGTTACAGGAAAGGCAAGAAACAAGTGCAAATGCAAGCTTTTAAGCCCGAAAGTAGAAACAGATGGAACAACTGCACAAATGGCCAATAAACTACAATTTCTGGGCCAGAAACCACTCTTGTGGTAGATAGGCTACCTAGTGCTTACCACTCCCACTGATAAGCTAGAATTCTTCTCTCTGACAGAGAGAGGCTTGGGGGCTCAGAAGCTTACAAACAGTCCAGAATACAGCAAATCTGCATCTGGATTAGATTAGTTACAGAAAAGACAGAAAACAAGCTTAGACTTTTTTTTTGTAAAGTGGAAAAGGAGAAAGGAATAAGAAAAATAAATAACTGCAGGGAGACACAGACCACAATATTCAATGAAACAATTAAATACACAAAAAAATAAAATGCAGTACAATATTTAACACTGCAAGTTTGTACGTAACTCAGCTAGTAATGCAGTTGATTGTAGGTATATAGCAGAAAGCCAAACAACTCAGCTATTAAGCAGTAATAAATTCAAAGATATGTGACTAACACTTATAAATACAAAGAAACCCTCTAGGCTAAGAGTTTAACACTGAATATCAATGAAGTGAAAAACAATAACCCCCACTTACTGCAGAGAGAGGGAGAGAGAGAGAGAGAGAGAGAGAGAGAGAGAGAGCACAGTATTCTATGAAACAAATAAATAGAAACATAAATAACTGCAGAGAGACACAGACAACAATATTCAATGAAACAACTCGACAGAAAAATAAAATGCAGTATAACCTTTAACACTGCAAGTTTGTACTTAACTCAGCTAACAATGCAGGTGATTGTAGGTATATAGCAGAAGCGATTGTAGGTATATAGCAGAAAGCCAAACAACTCAGCTATTGAGCAGTAATAAATTCAAAGATATGTGACTAACACTTATAAATACAGAGAAACCCTCTAGGCTAAAGAGTTTAACACTGAAAACAACAACCCCCGCTTACTACAGAGAGAGAGAGAGAGAGAGAGAGAGAGAGAGAGAGAGAGAGAGAGAGAGACCACAGTATTCTATGAAACAAATAAATAGAAAAATAAATAACAGGAGAGAGACACAGACCACAGTATTCAATGAAACAATTAAAAAGAAAAATAAAACACGGTACAATATTTAACACTGCAAGTTTGTACTTAACTCAGCTAGTAATGCAGTTGATTGCAGGTACATAACAGAAAGCCAAACAACTCAGATATTGAGCAGTAATAATGCTGACATCTGCTAAACAAAGCAATGCAGTCTCACAATGAAATAGACTTAGCATTAAAACTTCTCTGCCCTTGAAACTCACATTCATTGAAACAGCATTGAAAACCACATTCCAAACGTCTGACCAGTGGCAGATAAAGATTAACTATGGGCTGTTTTCAAATCATAGGCCCCTTGCACACAAAACATACATGTGTTCTTTGATACACCTTCCTGACTATATTAAATTTTATTCCTTGTGTAATACAGTACAGTTGTTAGAGGGCATTTTAAATTTATTGTTTTGAACATTTTTCCAGTAAACAATGACACAAATTGCATGCAACAATAATGACAAAACTGCCCAAGTCAGAACATTTAAATCATAAAAGTCTACTCAAACTTCTGCAATCCACCAGTATCAGTAAATATGCACAATCTCTGCAGAAGTAAAAGTTATCTAAATAATTCCACAGTAAAGAGATCTGTAACTAATGAAGAGGTTGCTGCTAGCAAATAACTTTATATTTCTTTGTTTCATCTACAAATAAAGTGCCTGTTGCCCTTGAGGAATTAATTACCCATGTTACATTACAAAAATGATAAGCTACTGATAGTGCAATAGGGAATGGATGGCAAACTGATAACAGGTTAATAAATACTAGGTATCTCCACCAAAGAGGACATTCGCCAGACTGCAGCATCCACCCCCTTTAAAAGTACAACACAGTACAGTATCAGCAATGCATCTATATATTGTGGGAGTAGAACCCACAGTCTTCGGCATCAAAAGCAAGTACACTACCTGTTGTGCTATTAACAATGCAAGCAGCACTAAACTTGTCTTCCCCTGAAGCTCTTAGCTCCTTGTAAAATCCACTCAACACTCAACTGTCTCACTCAACTTTGCAGTACATGAGCACAAGAAATCTGGAAAAAGCCAAAATTTATTGGGGGGGGGTGCAAAAGCCCAAAAACCAAGGACACATTTTGAACAATGCTTGTATAACCTTGGAAAGTTGCTAGAATAAAATGCTGTGCTACTGCCATGCTTTTCACTGCCAATTCTTGAACCGAGGACCCTGTGCACTACAGTCAAAGCAACATACCACTATGCCAAATCAGCTCTTTCTTGAAAGACAGGAAGACTGAAATTTAAATGGCTATCATTTAGTGAATTCAGTTCTAACCATAGCTCTTAATGTCTTAGCACAAAACACCAGGACAAAGACAATAATGGTGGAATACAACCCCCAAAGATGTTCAGTGAATTCAGTTCTCACCATAGCTCTCAACCTCTTAGCACAAATAAACCTGCAGAAAGCCAATAATGGGGGAATACAGCCCCAAAAATCGGGATAAATTTCAAATATTGATCTTATAAACTTAGAAAATTGCTAGAATAAAATGTTTTGTGTTACCATGTAATTTTTGAAGAATATGAAGTCTGAAATTCAAATGTCTGTCATTAGTGAACTCAAAATCCAGAAAACCACAGATTTTTATGAGGAACAGAACAGAACAAAAATATGAGGCAAAAATCTGAATGCTTTTCACAAGTGGTGGTGGGTAGGGAATTCAGGCTCTTGCTACCTGCACCCAAGGTTGAGGGTTTGAGCCTGAGTTATTCTTTAGCCACCAGTTATAGTTAACTGGGGCATTTCACACACGCATACACACACACACACACACACACACACACACACACACACACACACACACACACACACACACACACTGATCTCAAAGTTAATAAATAAGATCTGAGCTGAAATCACATCCACAGAAAGTTTCAAAGTTCCCAGGCCAGTTTCCCCGTCCACAGAATAAATAAGTACCTGAGCCATTTGTCCCATCCTCAAAGTTCAGGGTGCTAGAAAGTCCACAGAATAAATAAGCTGAGCCTGGAATAAATGCTGGAAAGATAAGCCACCGGTGCCGGAATAAATACCGGACAGTTCCCCATTCAAAAGTCTGTTTCTGAGCATGCACAGACTGCAGACCTTGCAGTCCAATCCCCTTGCAGTCTCTGCAGTTGTAACTGCACAGACTTCTGGGGCATCTGTAGACTGCTGCCTTCTTTCCAAATCCAGACTGGTTAAACAGCAGTCTGGATTCAAGCATGCATGTATGGAGTTCCAGTTTTTTTTTATTTTTGGTTTACAGCTGGGGATTTTTTTTTATTTTGTTTTACAGCTGGGGGGGCTTCAGTCCTTCAGTCCAATATCACGAGCCGCCACTGCCTGAATGACAACTATTGCAACTACTGGATTTGCAAGGTAAATGTTGAACCTGGAGTTTATTGTGTAATAATAAAAATGAACGGCATATCCTTGCATGTTGTTACTTAGGAATGTAAGCAAGTAAAAGCTAGATGATTTGTACAGAAATAATTTTAACATGTGACAGCAGAGACTTATGTTCATATGTTCATAGATAGGTACTAGGCTATTGACCCTAGGGCCTATATAAGCCTAGCCAAGGGTACCCTGGCTTTCGCCACCCAAGAAAAATTATTTTCCTGTGCCACTTTTGAGCAGAGCCACAGAAGTGATCCCCGGGGTGAATTTCCTATCTCCCATCCAATCATCAAGATTTTTCTTGAAGAGTGCTAATGAGGAGCTTTGTTTGATATATATAGGTAGTTTGTTTCAGAGTATGGGAAGACTCTGAGACAGGAATCTATCCCTCCAGCATGTTCTGTTTATTGTGGTGACAAGGTTTGGGTCCCTAGAGCGTGTAACTCTTAGGGATTGGGATTTCTTAAAGTGGAGCATGTCTAAAAGCTCTGGGTTTGACATAGCTTTGTGTGTTTGGCAGAGATCGCCTCTGAGTAGGCGATATGCGATGGAGTAAAGCTGCACTTTTTTGAGACGGTCTGCGTAGGGCATCTGTTTGAGGCTGGTAATGCTCTTTTTGAGGTATTTCTGTGGCCTTTCCAGTTGTTGTAGATGTCCTGTGAGGTACATACCAAAAGGGGCATTGTACTCTATAATGGGTCTAATGAGTGACGAGTAGAGGGGAACAATGACCTCTTTTTTCCTGGATGAGAAACCTTCTGTGATGAGGGGTGCCACGTAGAAGGATTTCCTGACTACTGTGGCAATGTGATTATCAAAGGAGAGACTACTGTCCACCTGTGTCCCAAGGTCTCTTATCACACTTTCGGTGTTAAGTAGACTACCACCTATGTGGTAGTTCATGGGTACAGAGTTGTTACCAAAAGGGATGACAATGCACTTTTTGGCATTGAGCTTGAGGCCATGGATTTGACACCAGGCATCTGTCTCAGAGAGGCCCTTTTGTAGGATGTCCACATCTTTTGAACTTTTGATTATGGGTCCTAGTTTGCAGTCATCTGCGAACTTCATTAGCCAGAGACCTTCTGTGTTGGCCTGTACTTCAGAGAAGTAGATACCAAACAGGAGAGGACCCAGGACTGAACCCTGTGGTACTTCACTTGTCACTGGTCTGAAGTTGGATTCGGAGTCTGCTACTTTCACAGTGTGGGTTCTGTCAGTGAGCCAGTTGGCAACCCATCTTGTGATATAGGGATTTATACCTAGTTTAGTGGGTTTATCTATAATTCCAGAGTGGGGAATGGTGTCAAAAGCTTTGGCGAGATCTAGATAGGCTGTGTGAACCACCTTACCCTCATCTACAGCTTTGGTGACTGCTTCAAAGAAGGATATCAGGTTTAGGAGACATGATCTGCCTTTTACAAACCCGAACTGGGTGGAGTCCTGAGTTTGGAGATTACCAATGTCATTGTTTATAAGTTCCATGATGATACATTCCATAGCCTTGCAGACCAGGCTCATTAGGTAGTTTCTGGGGTCTGTGGTGGCTCCCCCTTTGTGGAGTGGGATACCTGTCACTGTGCGCCACTCAGTGGGCACATAGCCTGAGGTGAGGCAATGATTGAAGATGGTACTTAGGTGGGGTGCCAGTTCGTTCTGTAGTTCATGTAGAACACAGCCTGGGATGTTGTCAGGTCCCATGGATGCTGTGTTCTTGGCTTTGGATAGTGTGTTTTTTACCTGTGCAGCCATGATTACAGGAACTTTGCATTCTTCCGGTATAGAGATGGGCCCTTTAGGGGATGACAGGGGGGTAAAGTTAGCACTGAACCTATCTGCCAGGATATTGGCAATATCAGTTGGTTCTGTATATTTAGTGCCATTGTGCTGTAACTCAGAGCAGATCTGAGTGTTGCCATTGAGATTCTTGACATAGCTATAGAATGCTTTGTGGTTGTCTTTAGAGTCAGTGGCGATTTTGTTTTCATAACTAGCTTTGGAGGATTTTATGAGGGATCTCAGCTTCTTACTGAGGCTGACCAGGGAGTTTCTCCAATCATGGGATTTTACTCTTTTTTGCAACAGTTTCTTTCTTCTGTTGTAGAGTTTGTTTATGGCAGGGGACCACCAGATTGGCTTCCTTTTTTTGCAGGATAGCATCTTGGTTCTGTTAGGGATTGCACGATCCATGGACTCGTGTAAGTGCTTATAAGGTGCATTTACATACTGTTCAGCAGTCATACCTCTATTGTTCATCAGCATGGGTGTCGGGACGTTTGCCACTTCTGTCTTAAGAAGTGTGAAGTTGGCTTTGGAGAATTTTTTTTGTGTCATTTGGGTTGTGTTGGGGGATGGAGGTTGCTTGTGTTTCTGCTTTGGAGGTCCCTGTTGGTTGGGCAGGTTTTTACTGAGAGCCTCCGTGAATGTAGGTGTGTGTTTTGTGTTTCTATGTGTGTGTTTTGGTGGTGTAGGTTTTGAGGGACTATGTGCTGAGTGTGGTGTGGTGCAAGTGTTTACCTTCTCCTGTTGACTGTCTAGTCCAGTCTTAGGTGAAGACAGCTTTGCTTCCAGTTTGGCTATATAAGTGCATCTCTCACAGGTTGTAGTGTTGGGTGGTAGGGGGAGAGGGTTGTCTGTGTACATGAGGCAATTACTGCATTGCCCCAAGATGCCCAGATTCATCAGGTAGACAGGAGAAAACAGTGGGAGCTGATCCTTAGACATGCCTGGATAGGTGCCTATTTGTTAAGTACTAGAAACTGTTTTCCTCTATCAAGTGGAAGGCCTCAGGCATCAAAGATTCACACATTCATCCTCTCAAAAGTACTGATGGTCGCCGAATCTCCTCAGTTTAGTATCATACTTTTGTACTGGAAAATCATTACAGAGAGAAGTTAAAAAGTAGTGAGACACATTTCAGTTTCAGTCTTCACAACCCTCAGAAGATTATTAAAAATATTGACACAAAAAATGTTTGATTATATCAACTGTCTAACTTTTTAAGACCAAAATATGTCAAAGGTACAATTAGCAAAACAACATCACACGCACAGATATACTAAGCACTAACTCAGCTATCCAGCCTGTGCATCAGACACAAATGTTTTGCATCCCTGATTCAAAATATAGAAAACAAGGATATGGCACAGTTATCACTTGCATGGTGGGGGGGGGGGCTAGGCTGACACAAAAAGTCAGTGAGTGTGTGTGAGTAAGAAAGAGAAGGAGACAAACAGCTGGATAAAGCAGCAAATGGCCAGTGAGACAAAATGAGCTTTAAGCTTCATGGCTGAACTATGTAACTTATGTGTGTGTCTGTATGGGTCCTCCAGGTGAAACTGCTGTGTGATTGTCTGCATCAACACAGCCAAACTCTGTGCTAGCTCTACATCTTGGAATATTGGAGAGATGCAAGCTGTGCATGGCAGAGGTGTCAGTTCTTCATTGTAAACCTGACCATAAGAATTGGCTCTGCCAGAAGTTGCACTGGCACGTCCACACCCACGGTTGTCAGATGCGCAGCTGCTACCTGAACGTGACTGGTATCTGCTGGATGAGCTCAACTCATGAAGATGTCCAGGACCACAACCCCATGGCTTGCCACATCTGGGTTTGAACATTTCAACCACTGATGGAGTAGTGGAAGTAGTGCCAGGCTGTACAGGCATGGCTACATCAGTTAATAGCAGATGATGTAGCTGACATATGCCCACGAGGATGCTATTCCCCTCCCAACAGATGGTCCATCACAGACATTGCACATTCCATGTCATTCGTCTTATCCATTGAATCGCTAACACAGTGGAGGCAGTCATGCATGTTAGCCTGTGCCACACCTGCAACCCTAAGCATTTTTCTGGAGGACCTATGAGAACAGGCCTGTGTCTTTATAATGACCCTAAACATATGTTGAGTGGCATAGGAAGGCACACCTGGATCTGGTGGAGGATGGACAACAGGCCTCCTTGACCACCCCTAGCAACCCTCCTGTGTGGCACCTTGCTCACACTTTGGCTATGGCCAGTCACCAGGCATTGAAGCCACAGTAACCCCATTTCCCTGATCGAGTGTTTTTCCCTTCACCTGTCCAGTGTCTGAGAGCTCACTGGAATGGGTTGGCGTAGGCTCACTGTCTGTGTCCAACTGAATTACAGGGGATGGCTGAATATCAGTCTCAATGTCAGATTCAACCTCTGCACCCACTGACTGTGCCTCTGTTTGGCTACCATAATCATCAGAGTCTGACATCAGGTCATAAGAGTCCTACACTTCCACTGTCAAGATCACCTATGATAATAAGCAACAAACACAGGAAAGAAATGAATAGCTACACTATTATAGTTAAATGTGAAAGAAATTAATAGCTACACTACTATAGTCAATTTTGTGCTAACAAACTAACAGTGGTGTCCTTACTACAGACAGTACAGCAATATACACAACAGTCCTGGCACCCACATCACACATATATTGAACTGCTCATCTCTACTGAAAAAAAAAATATTTGGCTTACCATGTGCAGTTGATGCTATGCTTCCCATAGCTGATGATCCTGGAAGAAGTTAAGCAAAAGGTAAGGACAACATCATCACAATGAACAGTAATACAGGGAGTTAAAACCTTTTGCCCTTTATATGCCCAATAATGATATTTTAACAAGAACTTGGATGACAAGTGCAACCTAAGCCTATGTGTAATCAGTCATAATATCTTGTTAAATGTATCAATTTACACCCCCCCAAAATGAATTGATTGTTAAACAGACTTATGTATTGCTGTCAATATTTTACTATGCAAGAGTATTTAACAACTGAGATACATAAGCCTTCCTGGAAGCTCCTCCTGGGGCATACTTGTTCTCCCTAAAATAGTAGCACCAATGTCAATTACATGCAGTTTTGCACTTTCCAGGGAGCTGCATGGATACCTGGCAGTGGACAGGAACTCTTCATTTGCTGTTAGTGGCGGTTCTGTAGCAGCCCCCCCCCCCCCGTACCGATCTGATCATGGGCCACTGCAGCTGCTCTCCTCCGTTCAGATGAAATCATGCCAGTGGATATATGGCAAACCTGATCATATGTTCTGCTGTGGCCAACTACTGCATTCACATCAGCAGCTATCTGCTGCCAAATTTGCATTCTGACAGACATATCTCCATGTCCTTTCTCAAGCAGAAAGGCACCATGTCACCTAAAAGCTTCCAGAATGACCTGATTCTCAGGGTCAGTGAATGGGACACCTGGGTGTCATAGTCCAAGTGACCTAAAAGACAACAGAAGGATAATACACATACATATCACATAACTAAAAGTCCTGTTTCCAGATAACACACAAAAAGTTAGCATTTCACTATTACCCACTTGAGAAACATAAAACAGTCAGGATATTGAAATAATAAAAAGGAATTGTGTGGTTGTAACATATTACAATCATACACAAAGCAAGGCTGGATCCAAAACAAGCACAATAACAGTAACAAAATATCTTGTTTGTGCCAAAACAGAAATCCACACATTTTGTAACAAACCAAGAGTGAAATGCTAAAAGTGCTATCAAATGAACTCCCCCTGAAACACGTGTATAGATTTAACAGAGAACATTCCATTTTAAGCTATTGCCAGTCATGTCTACCTGTGGACAGCACTCTCCTAGAGTTGTGTATGGTCCATTGCGGAAGGCTATCTCAGAAGGCTAACACCCCTGTCATTGGCAATATAGGACACTTACATTTCACAGAAATAGCAATTAAAGAGTGTAAACAGAAACACAGTTGTAACGTTAGCACTTGTGATGACAGTTAATAAGGCTGTGCATTTGAGAAAGCAAAATGCCCTCACAAACATGCCCATGTCATCAGTACACTTCTAAGAAATGCATATATATATATATATATATATATATATATATATATATATATATATATATATATTTTTTTTTATTTTTATTTATTTTACATTTGTTGACCGGGCTAGTCCAACTGGATACGTGTCCATTTTCAGTGGAGGCCCGGGGAGAAAAGCTCCAAACAAAAACATACAAAAATATATATACTAAAGGTAAAATACAAACTACTTGTAAAAAACAAAATATACTTAAAACACAAAACAGACATACTGATGTCATTGTGGCTTTGCTATTGTTAGCCCTGTGGTGTTAGGTCATGCGTTGGGGTCAGGTAAGTGTGCGGTTGGTTTTATGTTAGGGTTAGGGGCGGTTTAAGTGAGTTAGGGTTAGGGCGCAGGTTAGGCATGTATGCAATAGTGACAGAAATTAGGGTTAGGGGCGGTTTAAGTGAGTTAGGGTTAGGGCGCAGGTCAGGTGAGTGTGCGATAGTGACGGACCTTAGGGTTAGGGTTAGGGTTAGGGTCCGTTGGTAGATATTAGTGTCTTTGTATTGGAATATTAGCATTATTTGTGTTTTCAGGATTTTGAGTTTCAGGATTTTGGGCTTTCAGGATTTTGGGCTTTCAGGATTTTGAGTTTTCAGGATTCTGAATTTTCAGGCTTTTGGTTTCAGGATTTTGATTTTCAGGCTTATGATGTTTCAGGCTTCTGAATGGGAACCATATATATATATATATATATATATATATATATATATCATCTTGTCCATAATTTATTTTTTGTCTTTCTTTTGTCTTTCTAATTATCTAAAATAAACACACACACACACACACACATATATATATATATATATATATATATATATATATATATATATATATATATACATATTTATAAAGTGCGCCACTGAATTTTTTTTAAGTTCAAGCCACCTTCATATTTTTTATTATAAATTATCTGTCTTCTCACCTGTTTCAGCCTTTTCCATTTAAGTAGGAAGCATATATATTTCTCCTAATGATGCTATATTTTCTAACTCAAGCATATATGTCTTTTTTTCTGAAATGGTAAGTAAAAACTTTTCCAGCAAGCCAACATTTTTATAGCTGTTCCAGTATTTCTTTCCATTGATTTATTACTATAGCTTCATAGAGTCATAGGTAAGTCTTAGGCTAACTGATCTTGCAAGCCATTTTAAGCCTATCCAGTTTCAATTTTTGTGCTTAAATTAACCTCTCACATTTGGTTAGAGATTGACCTTACCCATTCCATAGTCAATAATTATTTATTAACTGGATCATACCATAGATAATTTGAGGGGACCCCATGCATGGGGTAAAACATTTAGGAGGTGCATCTGTTCATTAGTAGTATAAGGGGCAGTCCTTGGATAAACTTTCTGTTCCCCATCCTTAGACACAAGTTGAGTTTCAGTATGGACAGGGGTGAACTTTGTTGTATGTGGAAGGGGAGTCTATTCCAGAGCAGCAGTATTCTTTGAAAGATATGCCTGTCCCTCTCAACCATTCTGTTGACGCTGCAAAAGAGGTTTTTATGTCTCGACAAGAGTATTTTTGATGTTATTTGATTTGCTGATGTGCAGTAAGTCCATCTGTATTGTGTCGAAGGATGCCTTGTATGCCAGAAACAGGTCACCTCTTAGCAGTCTGTAGGATACTGAGTAATCACCACTCACCAGATGCCACTCCTAAGATCTCCATTACCTTTCTTGTGAAATATGTTCTCTTTACTTTTCTTATCTCTCCAAATCCCTTACACTTCATTTTGTTTAACTACAGGCCAGCTTTTTTTAACAGCTTTTCGATCTTATTACAATCTCACTTATCCATCCCTTGTTTTTGTTAGAACTATATCATCTGCATATGCCATACATATTTTAATGTAACATTTCATTACATCTCACATCTTGCCACACTCATTTCATACATGCATGTCTGTACTACTATATTTATTTCTAATACAGATAAGCACATACTTGTTGGAGATGTCTGTTTTACTCCTCCCGTAATACCTTTTTGTTTTCCTATCCATCTGTTTATCATAGCTTTCACCAATGAATTTTCAAAACGTTTTATATTACATTAAGATTTTTTCTTCTACGCCATATGTCTCTAAAATCTGCCACATTGCTTCATAGCTCACTTTATCAAATGTTTTAGCTATATCACATCCTGTTGTTCTTACTTTATTCTCTTTCAGTATAATCTCTTCTACTTCTTTAAATATTAACATTTCTTTTACCTCTCTTCCTTTATACCATACATCCCATCTCCTAGTACATCATCCAGTACTTTTTCCATCCTTTTTTGTAGTATTTACATCAACATTTTGTAGTTAGCATTTCCTAGTGTAATGCGCCTCAATTTTTTTATATCTTTTCTTTCATCATTTTTCCATGTACATGCTATCTACCACATATATCTCCATCCATTAAATCTACCTGCATCCATTCATTAAATGTTTAAAATAACTTATCTTTCACCTTTATTCATTTCCTTATAATACTCATAACTTATACCTTCTAATCCTGGTTCATTCTTACCTTTTTATCACTCTCTCTAGTTATTTTATTGCTATATCATTTTCTAAAAACCCTTACATTTTCAAATATTTTTCACTTTCCATTCTTCTTGCCCATCCATTTCCTCTTGTTCATACATTTTCTCTATAAAACTTTCTACCACCTTTATAATTATGTTCTTATTTGTATTTTATATTCCCTTTGCCATCTATGATAGCATCCATCCTTTCTTCTATCACATTTACTTCTTTTCCTAAATAAGAGGCAACCTCCTCTATGTTTATCATATTAATCATTACTGCACTAGCCTTAGGTAAATGGGTTTTATCCTGCCATGTATATAACAGCTGCCCAGCTTCCAAAGCTTCAGGGCACCTTGCATGTACCCAAACTGTCAGGTAGATTGAGCTGATCTGACTAAAAGACCAGTTTGGGCACTGCCAAAGAGTACACTACAGTAAGACTTTCAAGGATCGATGACTGGTTTGATGCTGTTTCTTTGCTTGGCAGATAAGATCCTTTTGGGAAAAAAAATTCAATTTTCTGACTACTGTTTGTGTTTTATCACTTTCGTCTTCAGGAAAGTTATTGTAAACCTAGAAGTTTTGTATTTTAATGGACTGCCACCAGACTATATCCTACTTTTAAGTGGGAGCATTCTTTTTCCTGTCATTTTAAAAGTTGTGTAAAGTAAATGAAAATCACTTTTTCTGTGGAGTTTATTTTCCTTTTTGGGGCTGACAGAGTTCTTTTTACTGTGTTTTTCTGTGAAAGAAGTGACTATTAAAGACATCTAATTTTTTTCCAGCATTTGCTGCTTGCCTTTCCTGGCAAAGAGGCTCCATTTTTGGCAGGACCATGGAACAAACTGCAGGTCCCATGGTCAGTCCTTCTTCTAGTCACAAAAAGATCAGTTAACAAACAGCCTTTGCCACTACAGCAGACTAACAGTTTGCCTCAGCAGCAGGTAGGTGACGGTGCTGAGGCCATTTGTTCTATGTCAGACTACTCATCTTTTACCCCAGATCCCTCTACTCTAGCACCTAACACCACTGTGGACTGGAGGTTAGCCATGTCCTTTGCAGCTGTTGGAGGCCCCTCATTAGGCAAGGGAGAGCCACTCTTGTCAGTCCTGGGTGATGGAATGTGGAAGGCTTCCCTGTTTGTTCCAATTCTTTGCCCATCCCTGGGGAATCTGCTGCTGCCATTAGTAACACATTTCTGTCAAAAAGAATCATAAAACTAAGCATGTGTCTACTTCTCAAATTTCTTCACAGGAGTTTACTTGGTCTGGCTCAGGATTTAATTCAGGCTATTGATCCTTCTTGTAAAGTAGTTTCTGGAAAAAAAAAGGAGATACATCTTTTTCTGAAGACATTCAAGATTCTGAATCTAAACAGGAAGATAATGGGACAGATGCAATGTTTTCTCCCTAGATTTCTGATTCAGATTCAGAGGAGACCTTACTTTCAGATTCTCCCTGTGGAGGTTTTTTTTTCTCTGAGACTATTGATAGAATTTGCCAGTGTTTTCAGTGGGGGAACACTGAGGTTTCTCTGCCCCTCAGAGAATACTATACGAGTTGTTACAGAAGGAATTTCCAGAATTTACACCCGTTCCTCCTGTTCTGTCTGCTTTAGATGTCTGTGCTACTGCCTGCAATTTTCCTGACAGTCAGTCAACTGCCCCTAAAAAGCCAAAAAGACTATATAAAATTCCTCTGTCTTTTAAGTTTTTATATGCTGTTCCCAACCCTGAACCAGCATCTATAGCTTTAGCTGATCCAACTGCTGCTAAACCATTAGTTAATTTCAATCCTACCTTTTCTGATAAAAATAGGAAAATTATTGATAAGTATGGGGCAAAGTGTATATTTTTGCAACTTTGATTTTCAGAATTATGAATTGTCTGTTATATTTGTTAATGTTTGTTCCAACTAATTGTGAATATATGAGGAATGCTTTTTCTGCAGTTTTTTCTTTTCGGGACGAAATCTATGTTAAATAATTTAGTTTCTTCTATTGCAAAGGTCATCATTCATTATTTACAGTGTCTTCCAGACCTATGGCCCTGGTGGGTCTATTTTACAAAGTCGAACTAAAACAAATTCGGACATTGTAATATTGAACCCTAAAGTCTGAAAGTTGAAAATAGAGAAGCCACGGCACATCGACTTTTTTCCCAGGGAAAAAAAATGGTGGGCTGTTTTTGGGGCTTTGCTATTTCCTCCACTGTGGTGTGATCTTGGAGTTGGTATATTTAAGTAGGTGGGGTGTGGGGGCAAAGCACCCTATTTTAGTTTAAGGTTAATTTTTTTTTTGTCATGGAACAGCGATTTTTTTCCCCTGGGAAAAAAAATCGCTGTTCTGTGTTTTTGGTTTTGTTGGGTTTTGGACTTTAGAGTTTGATATTAGAATGATCGACCTTTTGTTAGTTCGATGTTTTGATATAGACCCAGCCCTGGTACTGTTATGAGGAGGTTTGCATGGCTGCATTCTCAGAAGCTCCCAAATGCCGTTAAAATGAGATTTTAACTTCCCCTTGGATAGAGAGTTAAGTTTTTGGCCCTGCTGCTACAGATATGATCAAGAAGTGTGATGAAAGGGGTAAGCTGATCTAGGGAATCTATAATATTCTTCAGTCCTCCTTTTCCAAATTGTCATAGAGAGTCTAACTTGCATCCAGTTTTGACAAAAAGCAGAATAAACAGTCTTAGCAAAACACAGGTAAATAGACTTTTAAGAAGAAATGATAAGGGAGTTCCAAAGCCTCAGTCCTCCCAAAACCAAGGACAATCCAACAACGTCTGAATGACTGTTTGAGAGGCCTCCTAACCTCAGCCCACCCTGGCCAAATTCTAAATCTCCATTTTTTTCTTTGACAACAGGTAGATTCAGACAAATGGGTTCTATAAATCATTCATCGAGGTTACAGATTGCTTTGGCAGGAAATTCCTCCTTTCCAGGAAGTCATTCCTCGTCCTGCAAATCTGATATTTTTTTTGTTCTCTGTTTCTTCATATCATGCTGTCCCAAGGATATATAGAACCAGTTCCTCCTTCCCAGATGTGGAAGAGTATTTATTGAAGGATGTTATTGCTGCCAAAATATAAATGCTTGGAGACTAGTTCTAGAGCTTTCTTTCCTAAACCTCTTTGTGATAGTGACCAAATTCAAAATTATGTCACTTCACAATCCCTTCTTCCTCTTTCAAGTATCCTGGTAACATTAAACTTAAAAAATGCCTAGCATCACATCTGTATTAATCCAGACTACAGATGTTTCTTAAGGTTTTATATGTCTGGATCACATTATGAGTTCTCTGCCTTACCCTTTGGACAATCCACTGCTCCAACAGTGTAAGCAAAGTGTATAGTTACAGTTATAACTCATCGCAGGTTACAGGGTATCCACTTTTTTTCCCCATATTTAGATGACATGCTTATTTTTGCAGAGTCTTTTTCAAACATACAGGAATGTCTCTGTCTTGAGTGAGAAATCTCTTACACAAGCTGGGATTCCAAGAAAACATTCAAAAGTCTTTCTTGACTCCTTCATGCAGGATTGTAAATTCCTGGAATGTGAACAAGACATCTCAGATCAAAGATATTTTCTTCCACAGGAAAAAATAGATCTATATCTTGATCTATTTCTAAGGTTTTCTACTCAGACTTTGGTTACTGGGAGGGAATGCCTCAGGATTTTGGGTGTCATGGATTCTATGATTCTCATAATACCATGGCAAGACAAGAAAAATACAGTGGTATCGGAAGTCTTTTGTGTCCCATGATCCTAGCTCAAACACGCTTTGGCTTTTGAAATGCTAATCCTGGGATTTTTCAGAAGAGAAATCATTTGATGGAAACAATGGATATCCTAAAACCCCAATCTCCCTTTCTCCCTCTCTGTTTCAAAGTAGGTAATTACCACAGACATCTTGGACTTTGCTTAGGGAGCAGTTTTAAGAGGGGTAAAAGTTCAAGGTGTGTGGGACATCTAGAACAAATACAAGTGCATAATTATCAAATAGATGTTTGCCCTGATCAAGACACTCAATTTTCTAAATCATCTTTGGCCCCTGGGACTTCTTCAAGTTGTTAGAGATAATATCACAATCATGGGGTACATCAAAATGCAAGGGGTAATCAAGTTTTACCCTGTTTGCAGACTAGTCATGTTTTCTTGGGATATAGCTTCATAGCACAGTCTCACTCTACAGACTTTCTACATACTCTCAGAGCAAAATGTTGTGGTAGACAGTTTCAGCAGGACCATGGTAGGTTCTCACAAATGGAAACTAGGTCATGGGGTCTTCCAAGATGTGATCCATTTGTGGGGAGTTCCTCAGGTAGACATCTTTGCCTTCTTTATGAGCTATCAGTTGGCAAGATTCTATTCATGGACTCCATGCAAGAAGGTCTGGAAGACAGATGCCTTTTTTTTTATTTTTTTACTATTCCTTTCTTTCATTTGAACAGGAAGTTTCATGTTTGCTTTTTCACCCATTCCAGTAACATCCAGGGCACTTCTGAAGATTCAGAAGGAATCAAATGGAAAGTATTTTCTAGTTGATGCCAAAAGCATAACTGATACCCATTCAGGGCTAGTTGTTGTTTGGTTTTGCAATATTTATGTGTATTACTTTCCTATGTGCTTGTTTTTCCTTTATCAAGGTTAATTTATCAGCTATTTAGGCAGTCTAATGTCAAAATGTTCTTGAAAGAGGTTTTTGAAAGGGGCCAGGTATGAAGATTTCTCATAGACAAAGTTTGAACTTATTTGAAATGATGAAGGGAGATTTTTTAGAGAGGGGATATATTATGAAGAAATAAATACTGCCCTTGTTGATATAGAAGAGCTACATAAAAATGTAGTGAAACCTTATTTTTCTGAGACTGAGCCTTGTAAACCCAAAGATTTAGATGATGTCCATGTTAAGAAAGCAGTCCCCATTATTCTAGTAATATCGGTGGCATTTGCCGAATTATTAATAATAATTGGCATATCTTGATGGCCGACCCTAAGATCAATGGGTTGATTGGTACTAAACCCATGTTTAAATTTAAAAATAAGAAATCAATCAAATGACTTCTATGCTATGAGAAAGGGAGACATTGTGATGGACAGCTTATAGCAACATTTCCTGTGGCAATTGTAGTATTTGCTACTATATAAATAGCACTGGATGTTTTGTTCACCCTGACACTGGTGAAAGGTTTGAGTTTAAATTAAAGGCAGACTGTAATACTAGACATGTGATTTATTTAGTGCAGTGTGAACAATGTAAATATTTTATGTTGGAAAGACAAATCGTAGCCTTATGGAGAAAATGAGGGAACATGTAAGGTATATCAGGAATGGAAGTGAGAAAAATCCTGTAGCGAAACATGCTGTGGGGTTGAGTGGTCCTCACTCTTTTAAGTTTATGGTTATTGAGAGAATGTTTCAGGACCTGAGATTAGGTGACCTTCCAACTAAGTCTGAATATAAAAAACTTTACAGGATTCTATGTTTTCAAGCTGATAAAAGTTAAGGTCTAAATGGTAAGGTCTGTTTAACACCAGCATTGAAGTTACTTGGATTGCGTAGGTGATACTTCGTATCTCTCATTTGTCATGTGGTTTTATATTTGCTGTGATTGGCTACTAGGCATTTTAAAATTGTGAATGCTTTCTATTACTTTTTATGGTCTGAAGAATTAAAAGTTCTTCCATGAAAGTGCTTACTTTGTTTTACTGTTTTACAATGAAAGTCATTTTTATATTTAAGTTGTATTTTATTGCTCTTGCCGTGCATAGTGAAAATTTCTATTTTATTGTTTGACTCTGATATTTATCTGCATTACACTGGTTATTTTCACCAGATGATCCATTTTCTGTTTACCCATAATGTTTATACATAACTGCTTCCTGTAAAATCCATTACGTTGTACATGGGCTTTCTCTTTAGTACCTGCCCCCTCTGTAATATCTTAGAATGTATAAATGTAACTCCTGTTTGTGTATAAATGTAAATACAAATGCAACCACTCTGTGTTTAAATGGAAATTAAAGTATTATGTCATGTGAGCAAATGGAGCTTTTCTCCCTGGGCCTCCACTGAAAATGGAAATTACCTAGTCAGACTTTCCCTTTAAACAAAGACAAATAAATAAGCTTCACCACAATAATTCTATGCCCTTTCTTCTCTTTCTTTGTATGGCATATTCACGTTTTCTGACAAATTTTTATTGATAATCTCCATAAAAAACCTTTACGCATATTTTCTACCCCATACTATTTTATCTTTTATTGCTTTGATTTTTTTTCTCAATATTTTCCATGGATAGACACAATAGTAATTATTTATTATATTTAAATACCATAATTTCCTGGTTTCTTTTATCTCCCTTATCTTTATTTGCCACAGTATTGTTTTGTCTGGATACTCTCTCATTTCCCCTTCTATTCCTTTTTTTCTCTTTTACCCTTGCTTAACAAACACTCCCTCATGTTATTCTACTTATTAGTGGTGCTACTAATTCTTACTAGATATTTCTTTTTCTGAATTCCATCTTCTTTACTTCTCTTTTTCCTCCCTCTTTCACCTTCTCCCCATACAATTCTTTTTCTCCTTTAATACTACTTCCACCTCCTCCTCTTATATTCGGTCCTTTATATCACTCAATGATGCTGCTCTCTCACTCTCAGGTTGTACCAACAAATCCTGTAGTAAAACATCCCATAACCCTCCCAACTGGAGGGTTGTTATAATACACCCATCATGGCTCTTACTGATTCCTTCAGACAATGTCTGCTGAAAGATACCCTCTGATTCTTGGGAAGGCTCGACTACCTTTCCCTTCTCTTCATCATCTATCTCCTCTATTTCCTTTCTTCTAAACTCCTTTTCTGAAGGCTTAACTGCCTTCTCCTTATTCATGCCACTTACAAAACTGCTCTGCAAAGGCTTGATTGTCTTCTCAACATTCACCACTTCCGAATGTTTCTGATGACTCATCTCTTCTAAATATCTTCTGTCTGAAGAGAAATGTAAATCACTCACTCCTCGTATACCTGGTATCATCCTCCCTGCTTCTGTGGGCCACCACTGTGCCTGAAGTGGAAGCAGGAAGGATAACAATGAAATGCTTCCCTGTACTGCAAAGAGTAGGAGAAGTTCCTAGACATCCTTGCCAAATGTCCCCTAACAGTACAAGTACCGCCTTGAGTGTCCCCTGAAAAGAGGCCTCTAGCTTAATAAGATTAACCTAGTTATAACAAAAGATAAGTGAATAAATAACTCAAATCTTAAATGGGACATTGCATACTCTCGTTTGATAGCTTTGGGTTTTTGAGCCAGTGGTGGTATCAGTTAGAAACCTATAGGGTCTTTTCTTTTGTTTGATCTCTCTAGTGAGGCACATCCCAAAGAGGGTATTGAACTCAATAACTGACTTAATTAGTGCTGAATATAATGGAACAGTAACCTCTTTACATCTGGAGATATTCCTTTGGAAATTAAGTGTGATGTAGAAGGACTACTGTAGTTACACAATGATTAAAGAAGGGGGAATTGTAAGTTCAGTGATTCCTAATAGCATTTTCATTATAAAGTGTGGTATCCCCTATAATGCTGGGTGAAGGGGTTGTCTACCAGATGTGACAGTATTGCATTTATTTGAACCTATTTCCGTAAACAAGGTATTTAAATGTGCATATTCCTTCTGAAGGGTTAGAGCATCAGAAGGGGACTTGACTTGGTAGTGACTTCCAGTTTGTAGCCATCTGCATACGTGGTTAGCCAGAGGCCTTGATTCATGGTCTGGAGATCAGAAAAGTAAATACTGAGCAAAAGCAGTGTCATCACTGAGCCCTGTGAGACCCCACTAATCAGCTTCATACTCTAGGATGAGGCACCTGCCTCTTGCACCCTGTGGTCTTTTAACCAGTTTGCCATCCATGTTTTCACACAGAGATTTATGTGCAATGCATTATGCGTATTAAGTATAATAGCACGGGAGTGGTGGCAATTGCCTTGACTAGGTCAAGATATGTCTTGTGGATAGCATGACTGCAATCAGTATCCTGTATTCCACATTCAAAGAATTTAATCACATTCATTGAAGAGGAACTGCCTCTCTGACAAAGCCAAACTCTGATAGTCTAGTCTAATGAGAATTTTTGATGTCATAGTTATCATTTAAATTATAATATGTTACATTGCTTTGCAAAGGAGACTCATCAGTCTTATGGGCCTATAATTCCTATCCTCAGTTGTAGGGACACTCTTATGGGCTGGCTTTGCTACTGTTGTGCACCAAACCTCAGGGACAAAACCTGTGGCTAAACTCAGGTTAAGTAGCTTAAGAAGTGTTTTTAATAAACAAACCGATATATTGTTAGGTCCCATAGAGGAATCATTTTTGGTCTTGGAAGGCACCTTCAGTACATGCTCTTCAGTGGTGATGGGAGGTTTGAGAGATTTAGGGATAAGTGGAATTTGGATAGTCATCTTGTTTATATGATGGAACTCCATTAACTCTCTTCTGCATCCAGGTACCAAAATTAATCCCTGCCCTGACAACAAAAAAACTGATACAGAAATTGCTACCCTCTTCATCTCCTTTTTTACTAACTCTATAGCTGAACTCACTAAGACCTTCCCCAACCAGGTCTCCTCCCTTCCTCTCAGTCCTACTGCCCTTTCCTCTCATAAACCCCCCACTCCCAATCCTCCCCCAACTTTTTATCTAAAACCCATCTCAACCTTCTACATCAAAAAGCTACTCTCTAAACTTAAGCCATGCTCCAACGCCCCTGACAATATTCCCTCACTCTTTCTAAAGCTTGCCGCAGATGGTATTACCATTCCCATCAGCATTCTCATCAACAGATCCATACAGGAATCGTATGTCCCCAAATTGTGGTGGGCAGCCTATATCCTGCCCCTCCACAAAGGAGGCAAAAATAATAACATCTCCAACTTCCGACCCATAGCCATTCTTTCACCAATCTCAAAGATCCTTGAAAAATGCATCCATCTCCAACTCATGCCCTTCCTCATAAATAATCAACTCCTTACCCCTACCCAACATGGCTTCTGTCCTGGACATAGTACTATAACTGCTCTCCTTTCTTTCTTAGACATAATAAACCTTGCTCGTGACTCCGGAGATATTGTTTCCACCATCTCCCTTGAGCTATCCAAAGCATTTGATACCATCTCCCATACCCACCTTCTGAATCATCTCTCTAACCTTAATCTCTCTCAAAATTGCCTTAACTGGTTCCACAGTTATCTCTGTAACAGATCCCAATCCGTGAAATGGCAAACCGGTATCTCTACTTTCCTTCCTACCCCCACCGGGGTTCCCCAGGGGTCCATACTAGGACCTATGCTCTTTAATATATTTGTCAATGACTTTCACACCGCCATTCCTAACACTAAAATAGTGCAATATGCAGATGACTCCACTTTAGTCTGCTCTGCTCCTAGTCTCACTGAGCTCCAGACAAAAACCCAATTGGCCTTTACAACTACTGAGCACTGGATGCTTCAAAACCATCTCTCACTTAATGCCAATAAATCCAAAATCCTTCTCTTCTCTCCCTCAAAAACTGTCACACTTGACAAGCAATCCTTCAATATCTTCAGCCACACCAACTCCTCTATAGAAGTTGTCCCCTTTGCTAAACTTCTTGGGGTCACTATTGATGAACACCTGAAATTCGATACATACGTCCAACTTAACATAAAAAAAAAACATCAGAAGCTAGGTATGTTATATAGAAATGCTCACTTTCTCTCTCCATCTACAAGGCAAACTCTAGCTTCTACTTATTTACTCCCTTCACTATTGTATGGTACTCCACTTCTAACCAATCTTTCTATTACCATCTCCTCAAAACTAGAAAGCTGCTACAACAAAATTGCTAAATTTGCTACTAAATCTAAACACTCCTCCCATCATTGCACCTCTCTCAATATGCTAAAGTGGCTTGAACTTCCTAACCACCTTGTCTACCTACAGCTTACTACAGCCCACAAAATAATCTTTAAACCTACTGCATGCCCCGCTCTTACTAATATCTTACAATTCTACTCTCCAAACAGACCCCTTAGATCTGCCCAACAAAATCTTCTTTCTGTATATAAACCAAAACGTCCCCCTGGCCAGTTTTTCCTTTCCTATTTTCTAGCCAAAAAATGGAACTCCCTCCCTCCCTTGCTAAGAATCACTTCAAGCTTAGAACTCTTCAAATCCCTGCTCCACTCCCACCTCTCCCAAAACTGGAAATGTAATTGCATTCTTCCTACCTAACTCCTTCTAATATCACTTATACATTCACTCTCTCATGCACATGCTATTTGTTTTCTTTTCTTTCCCTATACCTGCCTTGGTCAGAAATCTAAAGAATGCCCAGATGTAAATATTGTACATAGCTCTCTCTCCCCTCTCTCTGTTACTTTTCTCCCTACTTTTTCTTCCTTACTTTCTGCTTCCTACCTAACCCCTCCTAATATCACTTATACATTTACTCCCTCATGCACTGGCTATTTTTTTCTTTTCTTTTCTTCCCCACAACTTCCACGGTCTGAAATCTAAAGAATGTCCAGATGTAAACACTGTACATAGCTCTGTATCCCTTCTCTCTGTTACTTTCCTCCCTACTTTTTCTCCCTTTCTTTGTGCTCCCCTTCAAATTGGTACAACACCAAATATAATTATACTTTCTTTTCTAAAACATTTTATAATTGTATGTATAATTACATAAATGTATGTTTGTTTTAACTGTATGTAATAAGGAGCTTTTCTCTCCAGACCTAAATGTAAAACTCTATATTTGTTCTAATTGTATGTAATACGGAGCTTTTCTCCCCGGGCCTCCACTGAAAACGCGCCCTCTGGGCCCAGTGGACCTCCCCGGTTATCAAACTGGAAATAACTAAATAAATAATAAATAAATTATAGTTCACATTGAGTTTGTTTCCTAACATGTTGGCAACATATACTGGTCAGAGTAAGTGGTGCCATTTTGAATACATTCAGGGCAATGTTGGGTGATAGCTCTTATTTTCGTAATGTAGCTAAAGGAATATCTGTAATTGTCCTTGGATTCAGATGCCAACTTAAGTTCACAGGCTAGTAGACCTAATAGTATTTTTCAATTTTTTTTTTCATATGACTGATATTATTCTTGGTATTATGGTATTTTGATCAGCTATGTAATTTAAGGATTTTTTTTCTTTTATTGTAGAGTTTATGTATGTTGGTGGACTACCAGTGTGGTTTGTTTTAAAATTGACTATTATGTCTAGATCTGGTTAGGACTTCCAGTTCTACACATTTTTTTAAGTGAGCATAAAACTCCTTTGAGAAGCTATCTGCCATGACAGCATTGAAGCTGATACTGTTATAATGAATTCAGAAATGTTGTCATAGAATTTGATGAGGTTAGTACATAGGATATTCTTGAATTCTGAGATATTGGATTCAGAGGGTGTAAAGCTTTTAAGGAGAAGGTCACTAGTTTATGATTTGACTTAACTCAGGGGGAGTAAACCAGGAGAATAATACATAAGGATGCTATATTCATAAGAAACTGTGTCAAGACAATTATGACCTTAGTTTGTTTGTTAACAGTCTGGTCCAGGGAGATTTCTTGTGTTTTAAACTCAAGAATTTTGGGCCATATCTTACATTGAAGATATAGGTACTCCAGTCTACTTTTGGGTGTTTAAAGTCTCTCAAAATTATTGAGTTCTTATATATGGGGAATTCCTAAAGAGCATTTAAGAACCAACCCAAACCATAAAGTTCCCACTTTCTCCTAAACCTAATTATTAAAATCTCACTTGCTTATAATCCTTCCCCACACCTGTCCCACTTATCTTGCTTGAACTGAAATACCTGTTTGAGTAGCAGCCCATGTAACCTACCTAGATTCCGCGAGCAGCAAGGACTCAAACAAATGAAAAACAACCATTTTTTCATCTGTCTATAAGCTATTGTTAGGTTACAGGAAATACTGCAGATGCATGCCCTAATTGTGGAAGAAGGAGTGGCTGAGTTTTTTGGCAGTTTCATGAGCTGGCCATAGTATCAGGCTTTTTGTACTGCAAGTCTAATCAGGGTAGAGACAAAGACAGAGCAGAAATGAGGACTTTGCTAAAGGGCCATCAGATGGTATTAGTACTGGAGACAGGTCTTTGGGTATATTAGCAATAATGCAGCCATGTCCAGTATGGCTGAAAATTTGACAGTTCTAATGATGGTTAAAGAAGTTAACACGTATCCCCATAAAGGAATATATGGCTAGCATAGCTATGAATCAGAACAGAAGTATCCATTTATTGGAGTCTGTACAAATTGCAGAGAAGAATAATTGTTTACTAGAAAAGCTAGGCAAGACATCAGACATTAGATACTATCTTGGGTTTGCAGAGCAATGAAATGTTGGAAGTTAAGCAAAACACCTTGAAGAAAGAACAATACAAGAAAGAGAAGAAAATTATTTGGATAAATGAAAAGGTTTATAATAAGCTTTAAAGACTGTTTAGCATCAATTAATATCAGGAGTGAAGGTCGAAAGGAGCATGGTGCACTTTAGCTATGACCGTCAGGAACATTACCCCTAACAGGCATTCACATGCCATTAAAGGAGGGCCAGTCCCCCCAATACACTATTATGGCATTAATAGACCACCACAGCATGGCACATATACTGGCAATGGACCAAATAAAGGCAACATCAGAAGAAATAAAGATATTAAAAACAAGCTTGGCATTGATCCATTTTACCATGGATGCATTAGTCAAGAAAATGAAGGAAAGGTCAAAGGAAGACAAAAGTGCAAACATGCTAGTTTTGTTTATTATAGAATAAAAACAGATGAAACATCATGTAAGTTGAAAACATTTAAAATGTTTCAGTAAACCAAAAGATAGTGTATCATAGGAGAAACATGCTCAAGCAATGGATGGATATGACTTCTGGCGAGGATCAAGTAAGCAGCTATCTAGTCTCACTTCACAAACTATTAATTTCAAAAGTGAAATCAGGGCATGATTCAGATAATATTATCACCAAGAAGTGAAACTAATATATTCCCAGCACTGGGTGAGGATCAGACACTGGTAGTGGATGCTAAAACAAAGGATAAAAGTGAATAAATTGACTAGTGTATCCATTGTAATGGAAAGTATGACAGTAAGTGAGAAGACAGAAATGGAGAGACCATCCAGCCTCTAGCAGTAGAAAAAAGATTACATTAAAAGGCAGGTTCTTGGAGTTTGAGAAGATTAATATTTACTTTGAATAGTATATTATGACGATAATAAGAATGCGTGGCACAGTGCGGGAGATGTTTCAGGTGATGAATGAATATAGACCTTAATAAAGGAAAATGAGGAGTTAAAAATAAGACTGCATCAGAAGTGAAGAAGGATATAGTAATAGTGACCCTGGCTGATTAACAGGATAGAGCCAGGCTAAAGAATATCATACTGAATGGAATACAAGGAGGATTGGATGGCAGTAGTTGTAAGGACTTTGTGAGGGAAAAGATGGTGGAGTGGATACAACTACAGGAAAAAGAAATACACAGAAACAATGCACCTGCAGCATGGGTCCTGGTTCGAGACTGACACAAAAATTCTTACCCAATCATAGTGCATTTTCCCATATACTGTCTAAAGGATGAAGTCTTGACTTTGCTTTGTAAATTAGACAACAGGCTGAAATGTGGGGAAGCATTTATTTTATTTATTTTTAAGGACTTAAACTTTTTTTTTTTTTTTGCTCAGACAAGGCACTGCAGTGTGGTATGCATCCCAGTCCCGAAACAATGCCAGATAAAGGGAGTGAAGTATAAGATATCATATCCTGCTACCAGTAAACCTTTCCTAGCATCAGCAGCAAAATAATTTAACAACTCAGAAGATGCCTTTATGGATCTTGAAGGATTCCATCTATGGAGATGTGAGCAGTGAGACCTAATTCTGAGAAAGAGAACCGCAGTTCAGAAAAACAGAAAGTGCCCAGAATTGGCAGTAAGTGAGCAAAGAGCAAAAATCCATTGGAAGGAAATCCAAGGCAGAAAATGTAATATATAAAATTTAATAACAAAATATCACAGTAATAAAATATTACAAAGCTTTCAGGCCAATGCCCTTCATCAATGTGTACAAACTCAATTAACATTAACACCCCATTTATACAAATTCAAACCAAATCACTTGACAGAGCACCAATAAAAAGCTTCTTTAATTAAGAATATTTAGTAAATGTTATAAAAAAAAATATATATAGATATATATATATATATATATATATATATATATATATATATATATATGGATCACCTTCAGATGCCGAAACATTTCACCGACACGGAATCCGGGGAGTGAAGTATAAGATATCATATCCTGCTACCAGTAAACCTTTCCTAGCATCAGCAGCAAAATAATTTAACAACTCAGAAGATGCCTTTATGGATCTTGAAGGATTCCATCTATGGAGATGTGAGCAGTGAGACCTAATTCTGAGAAAGAGAACCTCAGTTCAGAAAAACAGAAAGTGCCCAGAATTGGCAGTAAGTGAGCAAAGAGCAAAAATCCATTGGAAGGAAATGCGAGGCAGAAAATGTAATATATAAAATTTAATAACAAAATATCACAGTAATAAAATATTACAAAGCTTTCAGGCCAATGCCCTTCATCAATGTGTACAAACTCAATTAACATTAACACCCCATTTATACAAATTCAAACCAAATCACTTGACAGAGCACCAATAAAAAGCTTCTTTAATTAAGAATATTTAGTAAATGTTATAAAAAAAATATATATATATATATATATATATATATATATATATATATATGTGTGTGTGTGTGTGTGTGTGTGTGTGCGTATAAAACACATATAGAAAGTACATGCATGTATCAAAAACATAAAATTATTTTAGTAGCATTTGTCTTTTTCAGAACAGGTTTAATACTAATAGAAGCATTTATCCCTTGGTTGACATCTGCTTGCAACCTCATTATCCATTCTTATTCACTCACCTCTATCCTATTTCTCCAACTCTCTCACTCTTATAAACAAAGTTAATAACCCTGAATTTAAACTCATGTTTTATACCCTTCTCTTCTACATGCTTCACAAGTGCATTAGTGCCAATCTTACATCTTATATCTGATTTATGTCTATAACTTAATCTTTAAACCTCCATGTAGACTTACCTTCATGCAGACTTACCTTCATGCATACTTTGTTCACTTTTAAAAATCCCCCTTTCTATTTCTAGCTATGGTTGCTTCCTTAGTCTATGACTCTCATATCTTATGTTTTTGTTAAATAATCATACAGTCACCCCTGGGATCTCTTCTGTGTCCCTGCTCGACAGAGGCACGGTAAACTAATCTTAAAGGGCTACCTTCTGTGGTCTACTATACAGAGGCGCTCAGTAGGCTAATCTAATAGGGAGGCGAAAGTCAAATGCACTCGGGCTAGGCTTATAAATGCCCTAGGGCAGACAGCCTAGTATCTACCTATGAACCTATGAACCTATGTGCTGCTTTCTACACAGGTGGTCAGATAGACCATATTAGAAGTTACAGGTTGCTGATGATTTAAACATGAACAGTAAGTGAGCAAAGGAAATGTTTCTCCTCTTTAAAAGGAATAAAACCTTGAGGGATAGACAGATATAGTTCATTCGCTCAGGATGGATGGAGAGGCTAAGAGACACTTTCCATTTCAGCCAGTCTTTTAGGGCGATAACTGAACCATGTTTTAACTAACATACAAATAAGAGCCTGAAGTAGGGATATATAAGGAGATTGATTACTATCTATATGTGATTGCAAGCTTAAATGTGCTGTTTACAAATCTAAATGTTTTACTGGTGGGAGGCTTACTCTGTAATGGAAAAAGAAATGTTGAAATGACATTGAGTACATGCATGGGTTTCTGCACTGTGGTCTACATCTGAGTGATTAAAAGGAAAAAGCTAAACAGTATGAAGATAGAAAACAAGTTAACCAGTGAGGAAGTGGAACATATCAAGTTAATGGAAAGCTAAAATAAAGATGAATACTACATATTATATTCGTGGGTCTGAAAATGTAAGATGGAAAATCTTGACTGGAGAAAGTTCTAGAGATGAAAAGAATACAACTAAAAGGGGAAGCATAACATCTGACTGTATGATTTTTTAACAAAAACACAAGATATGAGAGTCATAGACTAAGGAAGCAACCATAGCTAGAAATAGAAAGGGGGATTTTTAAAAGTGAACAGAGTATGCATGAAGGTGTTGGGAACTGCAAATAAAACAAGTAAAAACATTATCATATAATCAAGGAAAAATTAGAGGATTGGAAATGGGAAAAACCCTGGGACACACACTATAAGGGACACAGGCAATAAAGGAATGGTAATCAGAAATATGAGGATAAGCAGAAGGATGGAGTATCCACTAGGAAGAGTCAATTTTATATAGATCCGACGGAGGGAAGGACTGAGATGCCTCTAGTGAGAGGTGAAATAAACAATAAGTCTTCACCTGTTAGAGTTTTAAATCTTCACCTTGTATGGGGAGATTACCTGTATATGAAACATATGTATATGGTTAATGGGGGAGGGGTGACTGCATGATATATGGGATTAGAATGGTAGGGGTACTAGGAACAATAGAAAAAATGAGAAAGGAAACAATAAAAGCGGTAATATCTGGGGAAATTGATGGCTAATTACAAAGGAAACCAGGAGAAAAGAAAAGGGCAGCTAAGTTGTCAGCATGTCAACTTGTGTATAAAGAAGAGAAGTATCACAATGCTCAGAAATAAATATCCTGTAGCAGAATGTGAATGCTTTGTCAAACCAATCAAGAGAGACCGAATACCGGAATATAAATAGGGAGGGGGAAGACAGTTGTTGCCTTATAGGAAACAGTTATCCTCAAAAGAACATAAGCATGGAAGGAAAGGATATGACCTTCTAGTTAGTTACTACTAGAAGACAAGACCCTGCAAGTGACTATTAAAAACACATCACTGGACCATCAGGGCTGCTACGTGTATGGATAACCTTAATGGTGTTAAACTAACCTTAATCTTCATTAAAATTCCCCCAAAAGCAAAGAAAAGGAAGCGTCAAAAGTTGCTATTGGCTGTTATTGAGTTCCATGAATGTATTATGGTGAATTAGAACATGATCTTCTCTGTGAGGGAACTGAAATCAGGAGCAAGAAGAAAGAGGCAGAGAGGTCCACTGAAATTTGTACAGATACTTAACAGCTTATGGTCTAGTAGACATCTGGCGAAGGGGAGAGGAAAGAGAAGACTACTCATTTTACAACAGTAAGTTAAAAACACGGTCAAGAACAAACAAGATCATGATAAAAAGCAGTTAGTGCAGGAGCTAACTGTTGGTCCAGTTATCTTTTCATATCATGCCTATCTTTCCCACAGAGTTACAGTGGGGCCAGGACATATTGGGCAGCTGCACTGGAGGTTTCATGTTTACCAGTTGGAGTAGGCACAATACAGAGACTGGGTGAGTGGCATTTTAGCACTGGAAGGGGAAAGAGTCAAGAGGGAATCAATACAGAAGTGGGACTGTTTGAAGGAGTGCTTTAGACATGAAGTGCAGACAGAAGCACTGAATACAAGGAATATAGAGAAAATATAATGGGTAGACCAAATGAAACTAATTAAAATTCTGCAAACAAAAGGAGACAGAACAACAGAAGAAGAAAGGGCATTACTCCAGACCTTCCTGTAAGAAATACAGGGAGAGGAGGTCACTAGAATAAGATTCTAAAGGAAAGTATTTAGAGATCTATAGTAATCCTGCCAAGATACTGTGGGCATTCACATGTACAATAAGACAGTCAAAAACAGAAAGAGACATTTTTCAGATTAAAAAAATGCAGGGAAAAGATTGACAAGAGATCTGGAAGAAATTCTGGAAACTTTTAATGAGTACTGTGAGGAATTATACATGAGTGAAGGAGGGGACAGGAGTGTGGACGTGGATATTCAAAGGTTTTTAGAAGGGTTATAGCTTCCCAATCACAGAAGGAAGAGCAATCCGTACTACAGAATAACACATTAGGAAACTGAATAAATGATGGCAAATCAGGGCCCTAATAAGTCATCAGGATATGATGGGATTTCTGTGTAAATTTGGAGACTAGCAGAGCAAAGAATAGTGCTGCTGTGGAAAAGGCTGATGAATGAAGTCCTGAAAACAAAGAGGGTACTGGCATCCCAGAAGGAGGGTATTATTGTGGCAATACATAAAGAAGACTAGAATTTGGTCCTGCCACAGTCTTATAGACCAGTGACAGTCTTAAACCATGATTATAATCTCTTCATGAGAAATATGCCTGAAAGACTAGGAAAATTGGTGTTAGGATTGGTGGATTTAGAACATTGTAAATTAATTGAGGGAGAGACATATATGTGATAAATTAAGCAACTGCTGATTATGCAAGATGCACATAGAAGCAGTCTGGAGGTGGTTATGTTATCATTAGAAGCAGAAAAGGCATTCTGTGGAGAAGAATGTGAAGTCTGGGATTCCACAGATGTTTATTATTAAATTCCTAGAAGAATGTATAAGGGAATGAATGCAAGAGTGAATTTATGTTCATCTCTCTCTAACACCATACAACTAATGAGGGGAACCAGACAGGGATGTCTGCTGCCCCCCCCCCCCTTGCCCTGTATCTGTAGTGCTAAGCAGCTGCGGTAAGGCAATCCACTCTAAGAAGCTATCAGTGGACAGGTCTGGAAATTAAGATCTCACTCTTTGCAAATGAGGTTGTACTTAATCTAGCAAACTGAAGGAAGGATTTGACCAAGTTATCTAAGATATTCAAGCTTTTGAGTACATTTACAATGCTATCAGGATATAAAATTAACAATTAAAAAAACTAAGACAATAGGTATCAATATAGAGGACAGATCACAGTTAATAAGAGGGAATCCAGAAATCTAGAGCAGGAGGGAGTTAAAATATCTGCGGATCTGATTAAAGGAAACAAATGAAAGTTCAAAGCATAGTTCAAATGAGTAAGCCCTGACAAAATGTAGATTTAATCTTTAAAAGTTGAGAATTTCAAGTTTGGATTATTTAGATGCATTCAGATACTTCACTGGCATGTGGTGCCTCATATATTGTATTTAATGCAATATTTCTGGTCCCCACTGGCACAGGGTACAGTTAAGAGAGTAAACTCATGTGAAAGATTTCATGTCAGTGAATAGTAAAGCATGGGTCTATTGGGATAAGCTAATTCTGCCCAAAGATAATGGAAGTTTAGGGGTGCAAGATATAAACCAGTATAGAAAATCTGTCCAATTAGGGCTTTATTTGAAATGCTAAGATAAGACATTTGTAATTATGTGGAAATAGCTTTTGTGGGTAAGATTGCCAGGATTTCAACATAGGTTCATAGGTAAGTACTAGGCTAGCAACCTTTGTGTTTGTGAGGCAAACACTCTAAACCATTATGCCAACTTGCCACCATTTTCATGGATTAGTAGTAGGCTACCTGCCTTTGTGGGTCATTTTATGCTTAGTCAGTTACCCCATGTGAGAATAAAACCCTGCACTTTGTGTCTATAGGTAAACACCTTAACCATTATGCCAACCTCCCACTCTGTAGAGATCTCTTACAGACATTATGGAGGAAAAAACTTGAGGTATAGAGCAACTGCTAATGGGGATTATTAATAATGAAATTAGCAGCATATACACAACAAGAAACCTTGGCGGTTGGAAGGAAGATTCTATCCCTATTTGAGTAATGAGAAAAAATGGAGATAGGAAGACTATAGCATGGGACTGAAAGCAAATAAAGACTAAACGTAATTACTGGAAACAATTATTAAAAGGGAAGAGGTGTGTTACATGGGAGGAGGCTAAGAAAGACTTTCAGCTCCCAGGTAAGATATGCCTGCTATTTCAAGGTTTAAGTAGGGAAGTGTTTAGGAAGAAACCGACGCCTGTCCCAGAAGATCAGTGGGACGATTTCATAAAATGACTGGTAAATGTGAGAGAAGCACCAGTCAGAAACAAGCAAGTGATCTATAATCTGTATAGGGTGATCTAGTATAAGGGTGAGAAGTATGTGGCAGCCAAATTAAGAAGGGTATAGGGAGACACACGTGGTATTGGGACAGAAAGCCATTCTTGGCAATGGATTTATCCCATATCAAGAAAAGTAGTAAAAAAACAGAAAATTCCACATTTATAAATGTAAATGCCTTCATATGTACTTTTATACACCAGTTAGGAAATACACAATGCTTCTGAAGGTACAGGTAAGCTGTTGGTGTTGCAAAATAGAAAAATAAGGAGCCTGAAGTCATATCTTCTGGGGATTTCAGGGCTTAACTGGACTTACATTAAGTCTCTCTCTGCAATGATGAGCTGTAGCAAATGATTACTGGATGTTAACCAAACACGGGTAATGCTGAAGAAGTACAAACCCAACTAAAGGAGATAGTGTAGATTTTCAGCTTGAAAACACCAGGAAACGGGAGAAAAAAAGCGGGTCCAACAATAGAGGAAGGTGTTACGTTGGTAGAAGAATTAAGGAAGGAAGAAGCAGGAAAATGCAGGAAAGGGAGTAAGAGGCAGATAAAGAGATGGCTCTCCTGGCTTAAAATAAATGGAAATTCGGAACACAGAGGGAAAATAAGGATGAGAAAGAGAAGGGAAGAAGAGGGCTGCTTTGAATAATGGCAAATTAAGCAAGAACAGGCTGGTGCAATGGGGGTTGGGGAAGGGTATTATCAAGACACATTTGGTGAGAAAGATAAAGTAAAAACACTACTCAACTATTACTCAAAATAGAAGAGAAAGATAAAAATGAGGAAACCTATATTTGCACCTGTTGTATAGAAAGACCAATTTTTTTTGAAATCATCAGTTGCTTGTTATCACCCCTCTAATTTGTTCTTTGCACAGAAAGTGTTACCCTATTCATCTCAAGGACTATATTAGTCAGCTGTGAAACTTTTTACTTGGAAAAAGCAATAATGTTCTTAGTCTGCTCAGAACTTCCTGAACAGGCAGGTGACACAAAAGACTAGACTTTGTATGGCAAACTACTGTTTTGAAGCCCGTTAATGCCGTATGAGTGTGATTTTTCACAGTACATCCCAACCACTGCTTTACTTTGCCATTTTGTAAATATGTTAAACTTTACCTCACCATTTAGATTTCATTGTAGTTAAACATGCAGGTTCCAGTAAGCCTTGCAGGAATAAAATGGGTCACGGGGAGTAAGATCAACAGACACACTGCCTTACTGGCATTCATATAGTAGTGCCATGCTACCCTCTTCTGCAGGCTACCAAAGCTCAGAGGCCTTCCCACTGCCTATCTGTGGGTTTGATGGACCTGTAGAGTGACTGCCTTACAGACCCACAGACAGTTCCCTTTCATTGTTCTAGTGCCATAGTAAGAGAAATATCTCTTGCAGGACTGCTCTTTACTCTGGATCTCTTCAATTGCTGCACTCAGATAAGAAACCCTTATGGGTTTTTACTTCATCTCTGCTTTTTCTATCAGTGATTGAACAGTGTACTCTATTCCTTTGACTTTTTTTCTGATTAGAAATTTGATATATGCATGGGAGTTTACTTGATTGCATAGTATAAGTTTTATCCTGTTTACTTTAAGCTGATTGTTGGTTTCTGGGCATTTTTTTAACCCTTCAGATATGTTTTATGTCGATTTGTGAATGTTTACATGAGTTTCTATACTAAGGCCATTTTACTTGAGTTCCTCTCATTAACTTGTGCTTCCCACAGCCTTGAGTAATCTCATCTGTTTTTTTTTTGTCTATTGATTAAAAGCTTTGTTTGAAAGGATTTTTTTTGCATTTAAATTGTGACTTTGGTGCTATTTTGTATGTTAAACATTTCTGATAAGACTTTTTCTCGTAAGTTTTTTTTTTCTTGTCTAATACTGTTTTATGCTGTTTATATTCATTTGGGGCTGAAACTAGCCTTTTTTTTTACAAAAATGGGGAGCTTTTGTGCATGTATTTGTGCTCTGAACTTTGTCAATGAAACTATTGTCATTTTATTCAGTGCAGTGTTCTGCATAGTATTCCTGCAGAAATAGACTCCAATTAGCTATTTAGAGGGAGAATAGTGAAATGTGTTAATTTTTTACTGGCTGACTGTGCAGCAATTGTTTGGTATTGGATAGCTTTTGTTCCCTGACTTGATGGACTCAGATACCCCAACCATCTACCCCTTATGAACCTAAAAAACATAAAAGTAAATTAAGGATATATGCCTCAGCCTATGTATTGAGACTCAGCAGTAACCTTTAGCAGGCTATTAGACCACTTACTTCTTTTGCCTCCAGGTCCCCTGGTGTTGTGGTAGTACCACAACTGTGCATGACACGAGCATCAGATATGTTCTCTGGGGCTATACCAGTGCATGTTCAGGTATGAAAAGACCAAACTAGGTGTAGGGGAAATCAGGGGTATAGAACCTGTTTCCAGTGTTGATATGTCTCCCCTCAGGGATTCTCACACTAGTGTAGTGCACGCAAAAAAGAGAGAAAGGGGACTCACCACATAACAAGGTATGGCTAGATCCCTTACTCAGATCATTGATTATGGGGTACAAACCCAGGTTATGAGTAATTCCAGTGATTTCACCCCCATTCAGCTACCCCAAGATCCTAATTTTGAAAGGGACCAGGAATCTGAGATTTCAGAAGAGTAAGAGTGTGACTAGTCAGTTTCGTCTGAGGGTGATCATGTTCAGAAATCCAAACAGATGTTTACTTTTTCCCAAATACTTGCTAAATTTAGAGATGTATTCAGTTGGGAGCAATCATCAGCTGCCATGAGATCAGAAGAGTATATGATCTTTTGGAGGATGTGGCCCCATTCATGGCAATATTTTCTCCATTGATCCCAGCATCAGAAGACCTACTTCTGTGTCTACACAAACTTTACCAATAAAAAAGCCTATGTCTTCATTAAACCCAGTATGATAAACTCGGTAAGTGGCTACAATTTCAGTGAAAGAAGCTGGCACAGTACATCACAGTAGCTTTTAAAATGTTTAACTCCCAGTATTTTATGTGGAAGTTTATGTTGAGGAGTATGTATAGTTTAGACAAGTCCACTGCAATATTACCTGATGAGTATAAAGACTTTGTGAAAGAGATTGTTTTCAATGTTTCTCAAGTATCAAACATGCTTTAAAAAGTGCCTTGGAGGGGCTGATGCTGTTTCTAGAAATGTAAAAACTTCAGTGGTGGTAAGGAGGTATGCTAGGTCGCCCTGCCAAAACTTTTCTATGAGTTAAAAAATGAGATTATTAATGCTCTGCTTGATTCTGATTGTGTGTTTGGTAAAGCAGCTAATCAGATCTTAAAGTACTGGGATAACAGAGGTAAACTCATGTGAAGGGTGTCTAAAATGTTCCATATCCCCAGGTTTCCCCCCCATTAAGCAATATAATTTTCAGCAGCCCAGCCAACAGATCTCCCAGCTGAATTAAAACTAAGGGACTAAGAGGAAATGGCAGGACAGGACCTCTGCCATACTTAACAAGAATGGTTCCTTTCTCAAAAAGGATAACCCCCTTCCCACAAATGATTATGACAAGGCTTGGCACTTGTAATTCCTAATTTTCCCATGTCAAAAGTTAGCTCTCAACAAGGTGCTTTGACCATCAGTGGTTTCAGACAAATGGGTGCTCAACATTATGGGCCAAGGTTACAGATGGCAGTGTAAGGAACATCATTCTCCATTCAAAGGGTGTTCTGCTTCAGCTGCCAGACCAATGTTCATTATTCCCTCCTATTTTCCAGCACATGCTGGAATCAGAGGCCATAGAGTCATTCCCTCCTTTGGAAAGGATGAAAGGTTTCTACTGCAGAAATGTCCTGGTCTCCAAAAAGGAGCTGTCATGGAGACTGGTGCTGTGACTATCATTTCTGATTACATTTATCAATGCCCCCATCTTCAAGATGTTCACCCTACAGACAGCACTTCCTCTTCTGCCAGACCAATGCTTCATGGTGAACCTGGACTTGATGGATGCATATCATCATATCCTCATTGCTTCAGGAGATATCTAAGATTTGTTGTCTCTAGTTCACACTATCAGTTCTCTGCATTGCCCTCTTGACTGCTCACTGCACCTCCAGTGTTTACGAAATGCCTTTCTCTAGTACTGACTCACTGCTGGACTCATGGCATTCACATTTTCCTTACTTGGATGACTGCAGATCTGGGCACAGTCTATATTTAGGTGTTTGGAATAAATGGAGAAGGTATAGACAATATTATCATAGCTAGAGTTCAATTTGAACCTTTGGAAGTCACTCCTGACACCCTTGCAAAGACCCATCTCCCTGGGGTGCTTAATCAACACTGACAAAAGAATGACCTTTATTCTTGCAGACAAGAATTCTTCAGGAAAAATGTCACCTTGGCAAGAGAATTCCTAAAAACAGTAAGACTTATGGAGTCCATAATTCTCATGATATCAGTGGCCCATCTCCACATGAGGAAAATTCAGCGGCATCTACAAAATTTTTGGACCCAGCCCTTACATTCCAGTTACTGGTGTTGGACTTCATCAGACAAGAGTTACAATGTTGGAAAGCAAGGTTGAGTATCAATCCAGGACTTCCCTTCTTCTCACCTGTTTTGGTGTAATCTGTCCAGACAGATTCAGCTGACTTTGGTTGGGGAACTGTGTCAATGGGGGGGTGGGGTGGGGGGGGGCAGGTGCAGACCACTTGGAGTCTCAAGCATGCACAAAAACACATCAATATCAAGGAAATGGTGGTGATTCATGCCTTGAAAGTTCTTCCCCTTGTATGGACTCCAGGTCTTCTTGTAATGATAGACAACCCCACAGTAATGTGCTGCATCAATAAACATGGGGGTGCAAGGTCTTACCCTCTAAGCTGGTTGGCAGACATGACCTGGGAGCTGGATTTACAGCATTCTTTGACTGTTCAGGCATCATGTGTCACATCAGCGCATAACATTGTGGCACATAGACTAAGGAGGTCCTGGGCAGACACACACGAGAGTTGGGTCAAGGCAGTGTTGTTCCAGGAACTAGACCAGATGTGGGGAAATACCTCAAATAGATCTGCTTGCCTCCTTTCAAAACACAGATCTAGAGAAATACTGTTCCAGACATCCTTGCAGCCATATTTGGAGGACAGACATATTCTCGTTCCTTTGGACAGAAATGTTCCTGTATGTATATCAAGTCTTTACACTGATTCACAAGGTACTTATGAAGATTCAGAAAGAAATGCCAAAGCTCATTGTGGTGACACGCAGTCACAGGGGGTGACTGATGCTCCCCAGTTTCGGGCAACTGACAGGCTTGGCTGATTCAATCTTGTCTCCATTTAGGTACTTGTTTCATGAGGATGTGCAGCAGGCATTAAAGGAGGCCAGAAAGCCTACTACTAGAAAATCTTGTGTTTACAAATGGACGAGGTTTTCTAAGTAGTGCCTGAATGAGAATAGAAAGTCCCTTGAGTTTAACATCCGTTTGGTCTTGAAATGTTTACACAAGTTATTCAGGATGGCTTGTCATATGAATTCATTAAAGTGCATTTAGTGGTCATCTCTGCTTATCTGCCTCGGGATCCCCCTCTTTCTTTTACTCTTTTGGTAAAACAGTTCATGTAAAGAGTATTGCATATGAGACCTCCCTTGCAAGCAAATTCCTGCTTAATGGGATCAGCTCTGTGCTGGAAAAAATTGACCTCATCACCATTAGAATCTGCCACTCAGGCTAATCTGAAGCTCTTACCATGGAAAACTGTTTTGCTTATTGCTGTGACATTTGCAAAGAGAATCTCTGAGCTGCAAGCTATCATGGTTGGCCAGCCTTACCTTATTTTCCACAAGGATAAGGTTGTGTTACTTACTAACCCCTCTGTCATGCTGAAAGAGGTCTCAGAATTTACTGTCAATCAGTCTGTCAACCTCCCTGTTTTTTTTTCCCCAGAGCCTATCTTCCCGTGTATTGGAGTGCATAAATGAACTGTTTATTATGAATGTATCTACTGTCTTTGTCCCTCCATACAATGAATGCCATTAAAAACACTGTATGTGTACTACCAACACCTAACCAGATTGTATAAAACTTTGTACTCTGTGTATGACTAATCACTAGGAAATTGTATAAAAATTTTTGCACACTGTTTTACTATTGTAAATAATATCTTGTAAAAGTTTGATCTGTAACTGGAGCTTTTCTCCTCGGGCCTCCACTGAAAATGGGTTTCTGCTCTGACCCAGTGGACTTTCCCAGTCAACAAATGTCAATAAATAAATAAATAAATAAGGGAGAGAGGATTCTTCATACCATGGACATGCTCTGGCAGCTCAGGTACTACCTTGACAGAACAAACCCTTCAGGAAGGCTGAAAAGCTTGTTATTCCCTACAAAGGGGCAAAGAAGGGGCATCCTGTCTCTAAGTAAACCATTGCATGCTGGTTGTTTTCTGGTATTTTTTGTTACACCCATCATGGGCAAGGCAAATCCAGACAAGGTAAAAGCACTTTCTATCAGGACCTTTTTGTCTTCAATAGCGTATTGGAATGGGATGGACTATAGATGTATTCTAGGTACAACAACTTGGTCTCTTTCCATATGTTTACAAAGTACTATAATCTGGATTCCTTTTTTAGATCTAAAACTGACTTCCTTCGACCATTCTCTAGTGGCACTTGGACCCTTATCCTTCCTTTATCAAGGATGGGTAAGCTTTTTGAATCTACCTGAATATCAGTAAGTCAGTGTATTTGTTGAACATAGTACAGTTGCTTAAGTGCTGAGTAACTATAACAGTAGATGCCTGTAGAACACATTGGCTTACTGGCAGTACCCACCCACCATCCCCCTTTTTGGATGCACATAGTTTCATGTTTGGATTGCCACTGAGAACTGCTCCAGGACCTTTATTGTTTGTTTGTTTTCAGGGGAGTTTGGAACAGTAGGTGTTTTCAAAGCATGTGTTGCCATCTTTTCTTCCTGCTGGACCTTAGCAAACTGAAAGAGTAAGGTCTGTGGGTCTGTAAGGCAATCCTTGTACTACCAGATGATTGTTCCATCACACCCACAGACAGGACGTGAGAGGGACTCTGAGCTTTGGTACTAAGGGTTGGAAGGGAGGCCTAATGGTTAAGGTGTTTGCCTTACAAACACAAGGTGCAGGGTTTGAGTCTCACAAGGGATAATTGACTAGGCTTAAAATGGCTCACAAGGGCAATTAGCTTAGTACTAACCTATGAACCTATGTGCCAGAGGAGGATAGCAGGGCACTACTATAAAGATGTCAGTTAGACAGTGTGTTCTACAAACATTTACTGTTACAGGTATATAGGACTTGAGCAGCTGTACTTTTCCCTGTGTAATAATGGTATAACCCATAGAATATTTACCATAGAAACCCACACAGAATCTGAACTCTCCAGAAACTGAGTATACTACTAATTTTAAGTAAAATATTATTTTATTTTTCTATATTGACAATGTGGTTGAGGTAATCTGGTATTGCTCTGTGCCTATACATACAATTCATAAAAATGCATTTTTTTTTATATTTTTCCATGCTTTCCCATTTTTTTCAAGACATTGTTCAAACAGTTATGATCATTTAGTCCTTTGCTTCTCTCCATGATATTAACTATATTAGACAACTGCATAAAATATGTTGTTTATTAATCTATGTTTCCAAGAAATACCACATTTAATTAGAAGTGACAAGTTAATATGTAGATAATCAGTTGTTCTATACTTGCTAATTTTCTGTGTAGCTTAACATGAGTAATTTGATATGCTAGAGGCAGTGAATGTGTCCCTAGTAAACATATTTAATCTTGCATATATAAACACCTTCACAATATATTGGGCTCTAATGCCATAGATTTTCATGCTAGTAAGAAGATATAAACAAATATAATAAATGCTTTTAACATTTACATTTCTAGATTGCCTCCATCCCATATAAAGCATTACACATGGGTTATCACATGCTGTTGTACAGTTGGTTTCTCTTCTTACTCATAGAAAACAGATGTGATTGTTTGTTATGTTGTATAGTTGGTTTCTTTTGTCATGCGTAGAAAACAAAAGTTATCTCTTGGTAATGATGACTCTCTAGGAACCTTAGAAGGAGGCTGACAGAAAGCTTTCAGAAAATGAACATTGTTCAAAAACAAAGAGCAGAAGCTTATAACAATGAGTGACTGTGCCTGCAGGACAATTTGTTAGCCACTGGTGTGCTTAGTAACATTCTTTTGTACTGATAGAATACAGTCCAGACTTTTAAGAAGGAGATAAATGCTTTTTAACATTTAGAAATGTACCATTAACACTTGCATCCTACTGCTGTGTAATTTGTTCTTCTTTCATCATAGGTTGATAATCATGGAAGTCAACCTGCTTGTGAACTGGTTCGACAGCTTTTAGACTTGGGTGGAGTATTTGATCCCAGTTCCTTTAAATGGAAGTCAGTAAAACATGTTAGTTATTTGTCCACTATGAATGTGAACACTACAGCACAAGTGCCAAAGCCCAGTCTTCGTCTGCTGAGGCACTTTGTCATCTTTCAGTGCCATTACCCTAGGTATGTTTGCCTAATTTTTCTGTTGTCAGGTCTAAGTAGGCTTTATTAACTTTCCAAGTGTCCAATTAATACTTTATTTTTTTCAGATCAACACCCTCAGATTTATAATAGTATGAAATGGCTTCCTGAATGAAATTATTTTTAGCATAAAAAAATGTAAAGCTTTCATGTTGTAGATATATTTTATATATTCAGATTTTTCATGCATGCATGCTAAAAGACCAGTTCCATGTAAATAAAAATTTTTGTAAATGCATTGGTACAGTAATGTGACATTTGTGGTATAAGAGTGCACACATGCACATATTCTTGTACACATTTGCCCAAAACAACGTAAATGGTAATATAACATCAGCATTATTAGTAGAACAGCAATAGACATTTTATAATTTATGACTGTATTTATTTAACTATGTAAGTGAGCAACTGCATTGTGAATCTTTACCATATAGAAACTGTGTAATAAAAGCAGGTAGTCAATTATATTTACAAACTGCTTTTTAGTAAAGCCCGGACAAACCAAATTATTTAGTGAGATGGGTGATCACTAGCAGTTTTTTAATTGGTTTTAAAACAATAGATAAATCAATTATAACACAAACAAATAACTATTTACATAGGTCCACAGTTGATCAATACGTCAGAGTTATATAGATCAACAACAATTAATATTTTTCAAACAAGTCTTTAAGTTTAAGCCAAGATTTATATGAATAATATTAGTAGTTGTCATCTTTATAGTATGCAATTCGCTACTGCAAACAATTTTTGCCATACTAATAAATTCAATACTAGAGGGGGTAACTTTACTTTTCCAATTTTTAGTATTTACTTTTCTGGCTATAGCAAGAATAGACCAAAGTAGAGGCACTTGGTTTTTGGAATAATCTCAGGAATCATAGCATTAAATAACACAAAAGATTTACAAATATTACATCAATCTGACCATAGAACTTGAATGCACTTATTCATTTCTTTCCAAATGGGGAAATGACATTACATTCATATACCATATGTGTCCAATCAGCTATTATTTCAGAATCACATATCCAGCATTTAATTCTATTTGATTTATACATACTTGTAATTTTGTTAGGAGTGACAAAAGCTCTGTGTAAGAATTTCCAAGTGGAAATTTTCCAGTGTAATGAAGACGTAGTTTTATCTGTAGATTTTAATGTTATTTTCTTGTATTCTTCAGAGAAGTCTTCATTATTCATTTTTGAGGAATAGTTCCAGTAGCAATTGCCTAAGTATGTGAAATCTAACTTAAGATTGTTATAAATTTGTGACAAATCTAAATTATCTTTCATTGCATTATTGCTGATATTTATTAAGAATTCCAATAATATGGGGAACACTTTTCATCTAGGTTAAATATCTTATTTATCTCTGTGTTCATAAAGACTCTTAATAGCTTGATTGTATTTGGCCCTTAAATGTTTAATAGTATGTGTGTATGTATGTGTGTATATATATATATATATATATATATATATATATATATATATATATATATATATATATATATATATATATATATATATATATATATACACATCAGTATCATTTAAGAATTGATGCTAGTAAATTAAGTTACTTTGTAGTTTGAATACTAGCATTTTGTTGAGGTTATGAGATTCTAAGCAGTCATTTGTATATGCAATTCGAACCACAGAACATATTAACTCTTTAACAAGATGCTTACAATATGTGAACTTTTGGAAAGATGACTTGATGTTATTTAAATAGGGAATTTGAGAAGAAAGTGTAATTCCATTTACCAAAAGTCTTTTAATAACCAGATAAAACTATTAGGGACTATTTGCTTATGACTGGTTGTGATATATTTATTACTTGTTAATAATATTTCTTGATGTATTTGTTTCCATTTTGAATTATAAGACAAATGTATCAACAACACTATAACTTTTACAATTGTTGAAGTAGCATAGAATTGAATATCAGGGAATCCTATTCCACCAATATCCAAACCTTTTTTTGGGCCAGTCAAAGAAAACTCTTTGTTTATTGGGCTGCCATAAAATAAATAAATAAACAAATAAATAAATGAATAGAATATTATTTATCTTCTTCATCATTGTTTTGATAGAGATAGTACTAATACTGAAGATTGTAAGACAAACAATATTTTAGGGAGAATTGTCATCGTATTAAGCATTAATTGTTCTTCCATTGTACAGAAAAATTTGTTCCAATCTGTAACTAAACTTAAAATTTTATCAACAACCTGCTGAAAGTTCTGTTTGTTTCATTTCTTTACTATTAGACATAATGGTTATACCAAGGTATTTCATTTGATTGCTATTCCAATTGAAATTAGAATATTTTTTGCATGAATTTTTAATTTTTATTAACTAATAATGTACTTGTTTTACTATGATTAAATCTTAAGTTCGAGATTTCTTCAAACTGACTCGTAGAACTAATTGTGTTCTAATTAATTTTATGTATTTTCTATTAGTAAAATATCATCACCAAAGAGATGACTCTTTAGTTAAAAATCATATTTTATTGTGATACCGTTCTTTTTTTTTTTAGAAATCTTATAGTTTTAGCAAAGGGCTCAATAGCTAATGCAAAAAAATAAAGGTGATAATGGGAAGCCTTGTTCTGTGCATTTTTGTAATTTCAAGGAATTAGAAAGAAAATAATGTATTTTAACATAAGCACAAGAGTTATTGCATAACTTTGACATTAATGCAATTAGCTCCGGTGAGAAATTATACACTTTACATGTTTTAAACAGGTATGACCAATCAACTGAGTCAAAAGCCTTACCTAAACTGAGACTAATGATAGAAAGTTCATTTTTGTTTTTCTTTGCATAGTCTATTAATGTATGTTTTCTTATTATATTATCCTGTACTTGTCTATATAAAATAAACCCCTTTTGATCACTGTTAATTAGTTTAGGTATAAATAGATTAATTCTGTAGCTAAAATGGACATAAACATCTTATAATCCACATTTAAATGTGAAATGGGTCTGCATGATGAACACTTTGTAGGATCCTTATCTTGTTTTAAAATAGGTGACATAAGGCGCGCCGGCCCAAAATCCGGATAATAAAGAAAGGAGTGCAAACTTCTCCCCTCCCCCAAGGAGAGATATCAAGGCGGGAGACTTAAACCCTCATAGATGTGGCCGGACGTGGAGGGATAGATAGTTCCCCATACTAAAGGGTGGCGTAAGCCACAAAACGATGGCCTGGGCTTTTAAATGTGAATAGTTCCATGATGGAGGGACTTCAGTAGTTGTTTTGATTTCTCTATAGACCTTATCTAATGTTTTATCTGCATCATCCAGTAGTATTTTATATAGTTCTTATACAAGACCATCTAAGCCAGGTACCTTATTATTTTTTAACTTTTTATTTGATCTTTTATTTCTGTTAAAGTGAATGGTCTATCAATTTTTTATTTGTTCACATGTTGTTTTATTATTTATATTTTCCTTTAGAAAAGTTTCATCTATATCATCATTATCTAGGTTATTTTTATTATTATTTATATCTTCATAAAATATTTTAAAGCCTGCAAGAATACCCATAATATATGTTCTTATTTCTTTTTTTATTATTTATTTGTGTTATAGTTTCTTTGATATAGGTTCATAGGTGTGTACTAGGCTAATGGCCCTGGAGCTTTTACAAGCCTAGCCCATAGGATTACCCTGGCATCATGCCACTTGACCTTAGTTCTCAGTGCCTCTGTTGAGTAGTGCCACTGGAGTGATCCCCAGGGTGATTTTTCTATTTTCCATCCACTCGTCAAGGTTTCTTTAGAAGAGAGCCAGTGAGGGGCTTTGTTTGACATGTATGGGAAGTCTGTTCCATAGCATGGGCAGTCTCTGGGTTATGAACCTGTCCCTCCAGCATGTTCTGTTGATTGTGTTAATGAGGTTGAGGTCTCTGGAGCATGTGTTGCGGAGGGATTAGGATTTCTTTAGATGTAGCATTTCTAACAGAGTTGGGTCAGACATGGCTTTGTAAGTCAAGCAGAGAGCACTTCTAAGTAGGCGATATGAGACAGAGAATATTTGGAGGTTTTTTTGAGTCTGTCCATATAGGACAAGTGTTTAAGGCCTAGGATCCTCTTTGTGAGGTACATTTGCGGCCTCTCCAGTTGTTGCAGGTGTCTAGTGAGGTACATGGCAAATTGGGCATTGTACTTCATGATTGGCCTAATGAGGGAAGAGTAGTGAGAGACAATGACCTCTTTCTTCCTGGTTGCAAAACCCTTAGTAATGAAATGTGCCACATAGAAGGACTTTCTGACCTCAGTGGCAATGTGGTAGTCAACAGAGAGATTGCTGTCAACCTTTGTTCCCAGATCTCTTATAATGCCTTCTGTGTTCAGTGGACTACTATTGATGTGGTAATTCATGGGAACCAGGTTTTTCCCAAAGGGGATGACAACACATTTTTTGGCATTGAGCTTAAGGTCATGGTTCTGACACCAGTTGTTGATCTCAGTGAGGTCTTTCTGTAGGATGTCAACATCACTTGGGGAGTTAATAATAGCTCCCAACTTGCAATCGTCTGTGTGAACTTTGTCAGCTAGAGTCCCTTCATGCTGGCCTGGACTTCAGAGAAGTAGATACCAAACAGAAGAGAACCCAGGACCGAACCCTGTGGGACTCCAATTTTCACTGGTCAGCAGTCTGACTTGGAGTCAGCTACTTTCTCATTGCGGGTTCTATCTGTGAACCAGTTTGCAACCCACCTAGTAATATAGGGATTGAAGCCTACCTAGTGAGTTTTTCTATGATTCCTAAGTGGGGAATGGTATCAAAGGCCTTGGCCAGATCAGGATAGGCTGTATGAACCACCTTGCCTTCATCCACACCTCTGGTGACTGACTCAATGAAGTCAACCAGGTTGAGTAGGCATGATCTACCCTTCACAAAACCTGTGGGGGATCCAGAGTTTGGAGATTCCCTAAATCCTTGTTTATTAGGTCCATGATGATGCATTCCATAGGTTTGCATATAAGACTCGTCAGGGTAATGGGGCGATAGTTCCAAAGGTCTGCTTGTGGAGAGGGATGACTATAGCACTGCATCATTTGGTAGGGACAAAGCCTGACGTGAGGCTGTAATTGAACAGGGCACACAGGTGAGGTGCCAGTTCACTCTGTAGTTCATGTAGAACACAGCCAGGGATATTGTCAGGTCCCATAGAAGCTGTATTCTTGGCCTTGGACTGTGCCATTTTAACCTGTGCAGCAGTAATACTTGGTGCCTGGCAATTTACTGGTATTGTGATTGGTCTTTCGGGGGGGTGGGGGTAAAGCTGGCACTGAATCTGTCTGCCAGTTTCTTTACTTTCTTTGATCTAAGAGCAAGTTTATGCAAGCTTAATGGGTTTACTGAATATGCCTGATGTTTTTCCAGGTTTATTGAAACTTTATGATTTAGAATTTCGACATTTTTTTGTATTTAGTTTTTAACTTCAGACTAACTGATAATGTCATTTGTTTTAGACTTAACTTTAGTGTGTCTATTTTGGCCTGTAGTGCATTCAGTTATTTGTTTCATTCTGTAGTCCACAAATTAATTTACCTACCTGATAACTGCCTGCTTTAATATGTATCTTCCAACCTTACACCCCACCAAGAAATCTTCACTCCAGCAATAAAAAACTCTTACTAGTATATAAACCTACCAAAAGAGCTGGACAGTCTCTTTACTCTTACACCATTTCTAGAATATGGAATGCTCTACCTCTACACATCAGTAATATTGAATCCATTCAGACCTTCAAAAGTACATTAAAAGACCATTACTCTAACTGCTACAGTTGTTCTTGTACCAAAACAATCAACTGACCTTACTTGTTCCAACCTCCCCCTTATTTTTTGCCACCTTCTACTTTCAAATAGTATCTGTCCATCTGAGTATTTCTCCTTCTCCCCCCACATCTTTGCTCACCTCTAAACTTTTTCTCTGATACCATTAGCACTACAAAGTAACATAAGTAATATTGCCACCCTCTTCTGTCAGATAGTACCTGCTCATTCAGAATGAATTCTCCTTCTGTCTCCATCTGTCAACTGATATAAATATTTCAGTGTATAAATAATATGCACTTCTTTATTCTCACTAACCCTCCTTCCATAGACTTCCCAGCCTTACCACTCCTCCTTCTCTTATCTTTCTCTCCAACAATTACTTCAACTACTGCTATAATCACTCTTCTCCCTCTCCTTACACCCTACCTAACTTTTCATCCTCATCTCTAAAGGTTAGATGTTTTATGTCCACAAATTCAGTTAATAAAAAGTGTAATTTCTTTCCTCATTTAAACTTCTTAAGGACTAGTGACAATATTTTACAGGTATGGCAAAATTTATCTTCCATAAATTACACAACCCTATTGTGATTCTATGTCTAGGAGATACTGTAATAGCTATCAAAATGCAAGAGCCTATCTTGTCTGTGATTCTGTGTCTAGGAGATACTGTAATACCTTCCAAAATGCAAGAACCTATCTTGTTTTTTATAAGGTATGTATTTGTTATATCTACCATCCTATGCCAGAACCTATCCTGTTTGTGATAATGTATATATTCTTCATTTAATACTTTGTACACTTTTAAATTTCCTATTGTCTTTGAATTATGGGCTTTTCTCCCAGGGCCTTCGCTGAAAATTGGTTTCTAAACCAGTTTGACTTTCCCAGTCAACAAATGCCAATAAATACTATACCAGCTTGTAACTCTTCCATTTAAGTAAGCCTTTAGTGAATCCCACAAGACAATGTCAGATATTTCATCATTCATGTTTATTTCTAGGAAATTTGTGATCCCTTTAACACACCAATCCATGAATTCTTTTATTTTAATAATGTACACCAGTAATCTCCTGTTGTTGTTGTTTTTTGGCTTTTCCCGGTTAGGGGTCGCCACAGTGGAACTCCGGTCCGCTAATGATTGGCAGTAGATTTTGATGAACACCGAGGTGCCAGCTCGACGTTCAACCTTCAACGAAGGCACGCCCATTTACGCATGTCTTTTGAATGCCCACCCAACCACGGGGAGGACATGCAGACTCCACACAGAAGGCACTCCCCACACTCCATCCGAGAATCGAACGGGAGAACCTCTTGCTGTGAGGCAACAACACTACCGCTGCACCACCATGGATGTGCCACCAGTAATTTCCTGTAATGTATTAAATTTCCAGTTTTTTTTAAATAATATGAAAGATTATAGCATTATGGTCCAATAATGGACATGAAAGTAGTGAAGCTTCTCTGATGTGACACGTGGTAACAGATTGTCTCTGACAAAAAAAATGTTATCAATATTTGTTTGTGTTCAATATCTATATGAATAATGGGCCATTTCAAGTGATTTTCTATTCCTTAGCTCATATATATCCTTTAAATTCATTAGATTTACAAAATGGGTTAAGTGATTGGCTGAAGATGTGCTTCTTAGCTTTCTATCTGCAGTCGAATCTTTGTCTGATAAAACAAAATTAAAATCACCAGCCATTATGATTTCACCTTTCATGTAATTGGCTATAGTGTCTAAATAATTTTTTTGCATCTTTATCTTCAGCCCCTGGAATCCAGTAAGAGTTCACCAATGTATATAGTTTTCTGTTCCACTCAATTATAATAGTGCTTAATGTACCATTTTTATCAACATAGGTATCTATTGCTTTAGGGATTACTGATGAGTTCTACCATATAATGAGGGTGCCTCTTCTTTTAGCTCAAAAGCCAGAACCTGCTAAAACCAAATTAAAGTTTATTTACATCTTTATTAAGTAAATGTGCTTCTTGTAAGAATACTAATTGAGCTTTATGTCATTGCAAGTATTTGAACAGACTCCCCCTCTTTACTGCATTATTCAATCCATTAACATTAATAGATATGCATTTAAAATCAGACATTTATATAAGAGAGTAAAAACACAGGTATAGTGAAATCACATTTATGTACAGAACTTATTATATACTTTATATATAACAATATGAAATTTTCAGCTATGAACAAATCTTTTGAAACAAATGACAATTACCTAATGATATAACCCTAAAATTTCTACCATGGAATAACGTATTCCTAGTTTGTTGAAAAATACAAAAAACTACCTCTCAAACTCTCCATTTGACTAACAGTGCTTAGCTCATGCCTCTGATTCATATTAATGTGGATCATATTTTTAGTATACATCATCTTAAAAAAATGTGTCAGTGAGTTATTATGAATAAGAAAAGTTAAACAGGTGTTACAGAACCTTTATTATAAGTTGACCAAACTGAATATCTTGACAGTCATCTTGCCCTGTACCTCACATTATCTCCCTGGTCTACTATAGGGAGGAGGCAGTTACTATTTTCATATATTGATTTATAGGTCAGATGATTTTATATTTTTTCTGTTTTATTTTCTATGTGTAAAGTTGTTTATAGGATCATAAGTCCATAAATTAGTACCGGGATAACTGTCCTTGTGGGCCATTTTATGCCCAACCAATTACCCCATGCGAGAATCAAACTTTGCACCTTGTGCCAATAAGGTGAATACCTTAACCACTTTGCCAACCTCTCCCACACTTGTAGACACATTTATATTCTTTAACTATATACATATTTGCTTATTCTTATCTCTTTCTGTTTCTGTTTGTATACTTTGTCTTGTACTGTTACTATATTCCTAGTTTTTATATTTTAGCTATTTACCTAGTGTAGAATATCATATAACAGAACATTTATATTTACTCATATATAGTTGATACTCATTAATCTAGTGCTACTGTTAGAATCAGTCCTTTTTTTCCTTAAATGTTAAGTCTAATAGTATCTGAGAAAACATCTGAAAAATCTTCCCTTTAAGATTCAAACTTTCCATAATAAATTGTTCTGAGATATTAAGTTTTGTTATCATTAAAAAGAGACAATAACAGCGAACCACAATCCTACACTTTTTATCAGATGTGTCATTCTATAAGCTAGTGTATAAACTATCCTTTTGGTATACTGCAAGCATTCAAAGCTATGTAATAACTGACAGTGGTTTAGAATGCAGTTCACTGTCTTTTGCTTATTATCTAACTTGTATTCATTGCCATGATATTATATGATTCAAAATATTATGACTCTTTACTTTTAGACAGGAAGAAGTAACCTGGACAGTTCTTAGAATTTTCAGAACTTTCGCAGAATCACAAAAGTGCTCATGACTCTAATTAAGCTGCTTCAAGCTGGTCCTCATGACAAGGGCTTGCAAATGAACAGTTTTCAGCTACAATTCACACAAAAACATTCATGACTGAATCCAGCCCACATCTACATTATACATCAATCCCCCTAATCCTTCCAAACCACTAAAAAAACAACAAAAAACACTTCAACGTTATGTTATACACTAAAAAGCTATTATATTTAAAAAAATGACACAGTGATTCAGTACGCCCTATTTGTATGAAATGTTAAATTTAAAGCAGACTGTATTTTTTTTAAAGGAGAGATAGCATATAAACTTGCAATAAAAGAATGACAGTTATGTGTGATCCAGGTTTAAAGTTATGCCATGTTATAAACAATGTATAAAAAATATAGTTTCTTACATATATAAAAGTTATTGGAATGTTATCACTAGCAGTTTCAAAACTTCGAATGTTCTAATATCGACCCCTATTCAGCGAAAGCTGAAAACATCGAACATACAGAACAGCAAATTTCTTCCTAGGGGAAAAAATTTGCTGTTCCAAAACACATACACTCAGCACAAGCACACCAAACAAACAGCAATCCACACACCTAAAATCTTACACCTAACTCTACATTAAACTATACACACGCCACTAACTATCCACTTACCTTAACCCAAACCCTAACCATAAGGTCCGTCAATATCACACACTCACCTCACCCATGCCCTAACCCTAACTCACCTACCCTGTCCTAAACCTCATGTCCACACAATTGCACACTTACCTGATCCGCGCCCTAACCCTAACTCACCTAACCTGCCCTAACCCTCACGTCCACACAATCACACACATACCTAAACCGCGCCCTAACCCTAACTAACCTAACCCGCACTCAATCGCACACTTACCTGAACTCAACCTGTAACTTTCCACCACAGTGCTGAAAATACCAAAGCAACAGAAATGGACAACCGAATTCTTTCCCTAGGAAAAAATTTGGTTTTCTGTTGCTTCGCTATTTTTAGCTTTCACTGAATAGGGGTCGATATTAGAAAATTCAAAGTTTTGAAACTTCGATGTTCTAATATAGACCCATTTTTGAAATGTGTTCCATGGTTGTGCTGCCTTAGAATTATGTTTGTTTAAGAAGTGTTGGGGAGGGTCCCTCAGCATGAGAGTGCTTGGGAGACATGCCCTTCATTACATAAAAAAAAGTGCTGGCTGTTGCCTATTCATTTGAACAACTAGCAAATTTTGGCCATAAACCTTATTCTAAGATGGTGGTGCAGCGGTTAGCATTGCCACCTCACAGCAAGAGGTTCTCCAGTTCAATCCTCGGCTGGGGTGCCTTCTGTGCGGAGTCTGCATGTCCTCCCTGTGGTTGCGTGGGTTTCCTCCGGGAGCTCCGGTTTCCACTTACATCCCAAAGACATGCTGTAGGTGGACTGAACACTCTAAATTGGCCCTAGGTATGAGTGTGTGTGTGTGTGTGTGTGTGTGTGTGTGTGTGTGTGTGTGTGTGTGTGTGTGTGTGTGTGTGTGTGTGTGTGCCTTCTGTGGAAGGTTGGGCGCCAGGCTGGCAACTCGACACTGTAAAACTCCACTGCCAATCATGAGTGGACAAGTGATCCGCTGTGGTGACCCCTAACTGGGAAAAAGCCGAAAGAAGAAGATATATATATGTATGTATATACACACACACACACACACACACACACACACAGATAACACATAGATGCATGTTTTATATATATATATATATATATATATATATATATATATATATATATATGGTTTCACTTGAAACCATCGAATTAACACTACGTCGAGTCTCACATCATCGAGACTACAATGTCGTAAACTGAAACCAACGAAAACTGAAATCATCGAGAGTCATAGCATCGACTTCAATGAAAATTGAAATCATCGAGATACATACCATCGAGTTTAAGGTATACATGTAGCTATACTGTCAGAGTTCCATATATGTTTGCTACATAGTGTATATTCGTACATACCTTCTCATTTTCAGTTCGTGATGTTATGCAGTTTGTTTCGACAGTTTGCAACTCGATGGTTTTACTTTTCGTTGGTTTCAGTTTACGACGTTGTAGTCTCGATGATGTGAGACTCGACGTAGTGTTAATTCGATTTACATATAGTGTGTGTGCTTTGACACTATATATGTAAATATGTATTATTGCTTTCACATTACACATAACCTGGTCACAGCACGATACAGCAGAACTCAAAAATTAGCATATTCCAAGAGCAAGAGAAAACACAGCACACATATACAAAATGTGTTTGTGTGTGTGTGTGTGTGTGTGTGTGTGTGTGGTATACACACACAACACAAGTACACAGATAATGTGTTATGGTTGAATTTGTTTTTAGTCATTATCTGGTCAACAAGTATGCAAAACTGCAAAATTGCCAGGGTTGAGGAATATAACCTTTTTTCCGGTATTATGGAATCTTGGAGCTAGTATATATAATTAGCAGGAGGGTGTGGGGGTGCAGGATTGCTGGTCCCCATGCAAAACATTTATATTTTTTCTGTTTTTGCCCTTTAGTTTTGCTTGTGCTGAGGTTGTTGTTTGATGCATGCATAGTAACATATCAGTGTTTGCTTTGTCAGTGTTTTGTTGCCAGTGATAGCAATGTTGATATTTGGGTCTGTTTATCTAATTTAGTAGACATATACATATATGTTTGTGTGTGTATATGAATATATACAGTTTTTGTCACAGTGCACATAATCTAGTCACAGTACACAGCACAATGCAGCAAAACTCAAAAATTAGTATTATAAAAGGCCCACGGTGGTGGGGGCAGCCACGGTGGTGCAGCGGTTAGTGTTGCTGCCTCACAGCAAGAGGTTCTCTGGTTTGATCTTCGGCTGGGGTGCCTTCTGTGCGGAGTCTGCATTTCCTCCCTGTGGTTGCGTGGGTTTCCTCCAGGTGCTCCGGTTTCCTCCCACATCCCTAAGACATGCTGTAGGTGGATTGGACACTCTAAATTGGCCCTAGGTGTGAGTGTGTGCATGTGTGTGCCTTCTGTGGAAGGTTGGGTGCCGGGCTGGCAACTTGACACTGTAAAACTCCAATGCCAATCATGAGCGGACAGGTGATCCGCTGTGGCGATCCCTAACTGGGAAAAGCCGAAAGAAGAAGAAGAAAAGGCCCTGCATGGGGTAGGCAAATCTTACTCTTTCATTAGTCCAAGGATGTACTTCATCCTTATTATGATAAAAAAAAGGTCAGGTGGCTAAACCTGCTTCTTGAAATGTTGCCAAGCTGTAAAGTACTAAGCCTCAGAGACTACATTACTTCACTATTTCAAAATGATATAGCTCCATATCCACAGTGTTACACATAACACATGCTGCTCAAAAACGCAGTGCCTCTAATTAATGAGTGCATCCTGCTCTAAGTATGCCATACTATTGGCAGAATCCATTTCCGTTAAATCCAGTTTGGTGAGTGCTGTAATCATGACACTTGGTAACTTAACTGCCTTGATGTATTTCCACCCCATCTGACTAAAATTATGTGGGCAGATTCTTAATAAAAAACCTTGTAAACTTTTAATAAGCACCCCCATACACATAATTTTACTGAATCCCTCCCTGAGAGCTTTTTTGGGGGTGTGTCCTTGGATTTCAATTGATGAGCCCCTAGGCATAGTGACTGGTGTGCCTGTTAAACTGTATGGATGCATCCACATGTACTCCCTCTGTTGATATTACCGAGGGCAAAGTTCAATAAACTTTATGGTGACATCACAGTGGGATAAGTAAGACTTTACAAATTATTTTATTTTAAACAGACACAAATGGCAAGGAAAAACAGCACAATACCAGAGGCACCACCAAGCCTTGGTGTATTACGTTTAGTGTACAACTGTAACTACACATTAAAATATTGGATTCTGGGAAATTTAGTATAGTGAAGATTATCTTGGTAAGGTAAAAGGGATCTGTAACAAGCACTGAAGTTTTATTGCAGTTTACATTGTGCATTCTAAACACACCTTTTACTTCAGTTTTGCTCTTTATTACTTCAAAAAAAGAGAAATCCAAGTACTGAATAAAAAGTCATTTTAATATGCATGGTTTATCACAACAGGAATTAGAAAAGTCTGTTCCTTATCACAACAGGAAATTAGAAAAGTATGCTCCTTTTTTCAGTTAGTAACAGTTATCCCTGTACTGCTACCCTTCTGCTCCACCTGTCTCTTTTTCCCCGACAACTGTGCATCTCATCAGCTTTCAAGCTGTGTGTTGCATTCCATTCTAAAATATCTTCAGTAACGGTGTTCATATCACGTTCATAGGTTCAGTAATTAAGTAGTAGGCAATCAGTCTGTAGACCATTACAAGCCTAGCTAAAAATCCCTATTCCAAAGTTCCCTCCATACTCAAAGAGGAAAAGCTGAGATATGCTTGGAGAAAATTTGAGGCTGCCAATCCAGTTATCTAGGCTTACCTTAAATGTGGTATGGATGCTATTCTGTTTGACATATAGTGGAGGTTTGTTCCAGAGGTCAGGGATACACTGAGATATGACCCTGTCACACCAGAGTATCTTATTTACCTGTTGATGAAGGTTTAACTGCTTTAACCAGTACCCTTTGCTATGTGAAGGAATAAGAAGTCAAAGATGGTTGGACTTTTAATAGCTGAAAAAGCTAGAAACTGATCTCCATGGACAACCCTACAACAGACAGAAAGACAGCTACCAGTCTGTCCTGATAATTAAGATTTTTTGGGGTTGTTTATCATTTTAGTCATGAATCTCATGAGGTCTCTCAAGCTGAGTAATATGTTTAGATAAATACATGCCAACAGGTGCATTATATTCAATAATGGGCCACATATGGGTAAAGAGGAATTAAGAATTATTTATTTGAGACAGTTAGTCAGGCTATAGATAAGGGAAAGGAGGTACACACGGCTTACCTTGACCTTGCTAAAGCATTTGACACCATTCCCTATTCAGGTATTATTGATAAGCTCACCAGCCTGGGCATAAACCCTTACGTCACAAGATGGATCGCAAACTGGCTCTCAGACAGATCCCATAAAGTAAGAGTAGTGGGATCTATGTCCGAATCCAGACCAGTAATGAGCGGTGTGCCTCAGGGCTCTGTCCTGGGGCCCCTCCTGTTTGGCATATACTTCTCAGAAGTACAGGCAAGCACAGAAGGGCTGTGGCTGACTAAGTTTGCGGACGACTGCAAACTGGGTGCTATAATAGAGTCTCCGGCTGACACGGAGATCCACCAGAAGGGCCTAAATGAGACTAATGCATGGTGTCAAAGCCATGGTCTCAAGCTAAATGCAAAAACATGCGTAGTAATCCCCTTTGGAAAAAACAGAGTACCCACAAACTACAACATAGGAGGTAATCCCCTGAAATCTGAAGAAGAAATAAGGGATCTAGGGACCCAAGTAGATAGTCAGCTTTCCTTTGATAACCATGTTGCCAAAGTGGTTAGAAAATCCTTCTGTGTGACCCATCTGATCATGAAAGGTCTAAGGATATAATGGTGCCCCTGTACTCTTCCCTCATCAGACCCATCATTGAGTACAATGCACCAATTGGAATGTACCTGGCTAGACATCTCCAGCAGCTGGAGAGACCACAGAGGTACCCAACCAAGAGGATTACTGGCCTCAAACAGTTGCCCTATGCAGCACGATTGAAAAAGCTAAAAATGTTCTCTGTTGCATACCGCCTTCTCAGAGGCGATCTCTGTCTAATGTACAGAGCCATGTCCAACCCAGAATTGTTGAACATGCTCCATCTTAGCAAAACCAAATCTACTCAAGCTACACGCTCTAGGGATATAAACCTCAACACAACAATGAATAGAACATGCTGGAGGGATAGATTCCCTTCTCAGAGACTTCCCTTACTATGGAACAGGGTCCCGATCTACATAAGACAGAGCCCCTCGCTATCACTCTACAAGAGGAACCTTGATGAGTGGATGGGTAACAGAAAGTTCATATCAGGGATCACACCAACAGCACTACTAGATAGGGGCCAAAGGTACTAGCTGCTAGTACAAGGGTCTAGGGAACTACTAAAGGGGAGGTGAATACCGCACAACGTGGCTGGGCTATATATGCCTTTGGGCAGATAGCCTAGTACCAACCTATGAACCTATAAGACTTCTTTGATTCTAGTAGAAATGTCTTTTGGAAATTAGATGAACCAGATAAAATGCTTTCTGAAGTACTGCAGTGACATAATGGTCAAGTGGTAAATAATCAACACGAGTACCTAGATTCCTTGTGACAGTGTCTGATTGAAGTGATGTGTCACATATATAGCACATGAAAATATTTTGCTTCCTAAAATAAAATATTCTACATTCTTTCACATTTGATTTGAGATGATTGTCATTGCACCAATTGTTAATATGGTCTAACCCATGTAGGAACAATTGTGAGTCAGGAGAAGATCAAATAACAGCACCCAGTTTGTTACCTGCATACTTAGCTAACCTTACACCAGGAGTGTTAACCTGAAGGTGTGAGAAATAAATGACAGATAGGAAAGGGCTCAGTACTGAGCCCTGTGGTACACCATTTTTAACCCCCTCACATTTTTTTCAGAAATGTCACCTGCAACTCTAACCACACACTTTCAGTCAGACAACCAGTTAACTACCCACCACACCTTTTATGTGAGGTAGTGCTTCCTTGTATCTGGTCTAACGTGTACCCTTTCTTGCTTTTGCTTGTGGCCTTTCCTTTCTCCTCTGTTTCGACTCTTAAGAGGTTGTATTTGTGTCCAGCAGTACCAGTATTTCAACAGGCATAACACTCACATTTGATGCTAAAAGATATGAAGGTTGTGGGTTTTATTACCATCATTGTAGTGCAACATGGGAAGGGGGGAGCTGCTGCAGTCTGAATCCTTCAAAGCTTTGCAGATAAGTACCTTACTTGGGAGAACCTTCCACATTATTCTAGTACTTACAGTGCAGTACATCATGAGGGGGAGGGGGCTGCTGCACTCTGTGCGTGCCGTCTTTTGAATGAGATGTTAAACCAAGGCCTCAGCTGTCAGTGTCAGGGTAGCTCAAGTGAATGTAAAAGATTTCACAAAACTTATTAAAAAGAGTAGGGGTATTTATTTACACATTTACATATTCATATATTTCCATACCTTTTAAAATCACATTTATAAACGAAATAGAAATGTCACCATTGTTACATTTTCATGCATATAACACCCCATCTTTTTTTACACTTCCTATTCAGTCATCCATAACCAAACTTTTTATTTTCAACCTTAGCTCACTGTTGCAGTAACCTTAACTATTTGATTTATATCCTGCCAAGGATATATCCACTGGCCAGCTTTCAGAGCTTCCAGGTAAATTCCTCGTGCCCTAACCACTATTAGGCTCAAGGAGAGTTATATAAGAGCAGTGAATAAGCTGCCAAAAGCTTCAGAGCTTTCTTGTCACTGAAGTGTGCTCTCTCAGCAGTCTCCATGGAACTAACTTCTGGCTAGCAATCGTTTAAAGCTTGGCAGATAACTACCCTGTTGTGGAGAACCTTCCACAGTTTAACTTTTTTGAGGGAAAAACTTTTTTTTTTTTTTTTAATGAATTTATTTGTTGTATGCTTAGAAAATGATATTTTATGGACTGTCATAACTTGTAAGGGGAATGTTACCTTGTCAATACTTGTGTGAAAATGTGAAAAATTTGTAAAATCCTGTTTAGTTTTTATTTTCTACATCATTTTAATAAAATAATGAACAGGACATTGTGCTTTTGGCAACTGTCTTGTGTTTTTTTTTTAACTTCAACATCCTTACTTTTCTGTCAGGAATTTTACTAACTCACACAGGCTCTGCTGTCTTTTGGGCTTCTTGCTTGACTAAACTATGGAACATTTCTGTTTTCTTTGGTACTTGCTTCTCCCTTTTCAAATAAAAATAAAATTTCTTGGGAGTCTTCAAGTGTCAGTCTGTCTCACTCAGTACCTCAGATTGCACTATAGTGAGGAAAACAATACATTTCCAGTTCCGTGCTGTATGGCGATTCCCTTTCAAAACGTTCAAAGTTTCAAAACTTTGATCTCATGGTCTCGACCATTTGCAGTTCTAAGTTTTGAAACATTGAGCTTGTGAAGGGAATCCACTGTAGCATGTGGGGCTGCATATTTGGTTTCCGCAGGCACACCACAGAGAAGAGAATCAGAACCATGTGAGCATTTTATGAAATAGTCCATTTTCCCAAGGTACTAGGAAATTTTTACTGCACTTTCAATGATATTAAGGCCCCTCCCAGGGAACAGGAAGAATATTGTATCAACTACCAAATATTCCACTCTGTCAACTGACAAGTGATCTGTAATGCACAAGGTATAATATACCATCCAGGCAGTGCCCATAATTCCTACATTTGGCACATTTCAGACATATCTCAGCGATTTGTACATTGTGATTCCCCAAGGGACATGCAGGTGGTGATGGTAATACCCTCCCATATGCATCATGTATTGGACCTTATCATGTGGTGATGATAATACCCCCTCATTATGTCACCTGTACATGCATGCTTAGACTTTCAGATGGTGGTGATAATACCCCCAAGAGACAGTCCTTCACAGACACTGTTCAATCCAGTGTGCAACTAATTTTGTCCAAGGAGTTCCCCACGTGGTTCAGTCATTTACATCAGAATGCATGACATTTAGTAGCCACACTATCTCTTTTATGGCCCTGGTGGAATGTGCTTGTGCCTCCATTGTGGCCTACACATAAATCTGTTGGCACCTAATAAAACATCAGCATCAGGAGGAGAATGGACAACAGGCCTGCTATGACTACCCCTTCCAAACCTCCTGTGTGACACCACACCTTCACAATGGCTACTGGTAAAAGCAACCAGCTCTGCAACCAACATCTCTGTGTTATGGGTATGTATAGGCATAATGAATATGTCTGAAATATGGGCAGGGGATTTGGGAGCCACAACCTCAGTGTCATATTGGCCCTCTGCACTTCCAGATTATGCCTCTTCATTGTCACCACCATCATTGGAGGCTGCCAGTACTTAAATATGAAAACTAATAAAGGATAATTAACACTTATTGACAATTCCAGATATGCCCTGGAGCTCTAGCTCATGATAATAATAAGAAATCTATAGACCATAACAGAGAATGCATACAACACTGTCCCATTACAAATCTGAAACATCATCAAGTGTGTGTTCAGATTGATAAAGGTCTGCTTTCACTGTCTAGATGTCTACAGTGGTTCCTGCAGTATGATCCAGATATATGGAACACAATATTTGCTTTAGGAACAGTATTACACAACATGTTGGTTTGCAAGCAGGTAAAGAGATATCGACATTTTGAAGGAAGGAAGAAGTCATCCCAGAGTCAGCAACTGCAGAGGTACCTGTTGAGGAGACCATGGAGAAGACAGCTATATGGATGCACATATGAGGCAGAGGCAAGAGCAATAAACTGTGGCACTGGCTAAGAGGCAGCTTTTTGATCACAACTGTGGGCCAGAATAGACATAAGATACAGTAATAAGGATGCATACAATACTACATGCAGGCAATGCTGTGCTTCAAACACAAGTTACCTGGTGACAGACCAGTGTGGGCAGATACTGTTCTCATCATTTGCACAGGTGAGGAGGGGCACAGCCACAGTGGCAGCAATATGAAGTGTTTTTACGGGGGACTAATTTGAGTGAGTGGTTGTCACTTAGTCTGTTGGCTGGCGTGAGGCATGAAGAATGGCCAGGAAGGGAGTGACATTTCTAGTGTGATGTACTTGGGCAGAGGTTGGGAAGTTGATGGGTGTGTATGAGTGGGCATGGACATAGCTCCTGCAGAAGATATTTCACTGTGAAGAAATCACATGGACAGGTCAAGGGTGCCCTCAGGAGTTTTCTGTGATAAACATCTATGCCCCGGTTCATAAATGTGCTTTCTCCAGGGATTGTCACAGGCACAATCCACAGCATGTTCCATGAGCATAAACATTATGATGTGCTGTGGGTGGTTTCAGCACAAATACTCTCTCCACATCTGCATCCATGGCATCCTGAAGTTCCCTCATCACCAGTTATAACTATGGAGGTGGTGGTATTAAAGGACCCAGACTGTGCATCTGTCCTACCGTGGTGGGCTTCCCCACTAGATGTAGAAGCAGATTAGCCAGAGGAATGTTGATGGTCATGATGTGGAGCTGCACCAGTATGTTCACTGCATATCCCTGTAATAACAAAATAGCTATGCTCATTAGTTGTATCCATCTCAGTCAGGCAGGTTGTATGGTATGTCCTATATATTAGGTAATACCAACCTTGGGCATTGCAAACTGACAGCCAAAGTGCACAGTGAAGTTCTGCACCCAGGTTGAGTTTTCCACTAGTAGTTAATGACCTGCCATGCCCCCAGACTGAGATGCCAGAAACTCCTCCCTTGTCAGTAAAGGATCACTCTGTCCATAGACCTACATCTGTGATCCTTCATTCCTCTTCCAGGCAGGCTGCCTTGTTGCGTGCATGTTCAGTTATGTCTGAGACCTTATACAAGGGCATCCCTTTGATTGTGGCTACTGACACTGTTCATCCGCAACAAGATGCCATCAGACACACTTTTGTAAGGCACAGTACAACTTATTGGTTTAGAGCATCTGCCAACTGTGCTCATGGAGGGCCTGCAGGAGAAATCTCTGCCTGGTAGAACTTCTCCTTTCTCCTCCTGTCTTTGTCAGGCACATGTACTTGTAAATATGAAGATATAATTATGTAAAACTGCTCACATAGATTTCCAAACCCTTCTCACATCTTTGCGGTACATAAAAACGTCCAAAGGTAACACAGACCGTGGTACTTGTTACCCCAGTCCAGATACATGACACCTGTTAAGATGCCTGCCTTTCATCAAGGTAGCATGTGTAACTTGACACACACCAACCAGCAGCAGTATTAACCTGCTGAGTTAAAGGAGGCTGACATATCTAGAGCATGCCATGTGTTCTGTATGTCGAGGGCCCATAACAGCATGCTTGCTGCCACCACCAAAAGTGTGAATGGATAAAATTGTGTTCTTCTGTACCCTGTCTGGCCCTAGGTGTGTTGATATACTACAAGGCCCAACAGTGCAACTGACTGCGATCATGTTTCACCTACCCTGAAAAATACTATACCCTGTGAATGTCAGTCACAAAGTATGCCCATTCCATGACTTTCCACCACTCTAATATATTCGCTATCCTCATGATTTCTAGCACAGCAGTAGGCTGTGGCCTAAAGCAGACCATCCTTAAGCAAGTCACTGACACCCCCTATGACCCATGGAGGGCTTCCTACACATGTAGATGTAAAAACTCTCCGCCAGTTCCAGCTTGGGTGTATAGCACCATGTTATGGATATATAGTCAATAAATGCAATGCACACTTTATGATCAACTTTTCTGAAAACAATCCCTGAAACAGATAAGGGAAACATATTAATATCGAGCGTGCACTTTTAGGCAATGGTATTCAAGCTTACCCCCACACATACACCCTCTGCTACAGTCATTGCCTACCACAGGTGGTGAGTGGAAATGGAGAATAAACCCACCCATGTCAGAGATCACATGAAGATGTCTGTGTATTACATGGTGTGCTGCAAGCATGATCTTCATGATACAAGACAGAATGTTTCCCTATTCCATCAACAGTGATACCATGTGAATGGCCACTCATTACACAAACACCTGTTGTGCAACAATCTCACACTAAGTAGTGCTGTCTTTGCAGTCCTGCTCCACTCTTCAAATACATTGCATGATACAAGGGAAACTTAGGCAATTATGTACAATCATACAATATACATAGCAGCCAAGAACAAGAAAAGGCAGCCCTGAGTAAACCTGCATTCCTCATGATTAGTATGGTTTGATCAGGAGTGTAAAGCCATAGCTCAGCCTGTATTACCTACATGTAAACATTATATATTGATGTTATACAATGCTGTTAAGAAATGATATTATTTAAAAAGATATTTCATATGTTTTTTTTAAATAATATCATTATTTTACAGAAGCTTAAATTCTGTTCCAGTTCGTTACATCTAGGCATAACTTAATGATGTGTTCTGTATACTTATAAGCATGTAAAAGCTAGCACTTGCACAGTACATTAAGTGTACTTGTAGTCACTTTTTTAGAGGAGTCACACATGTGTATGTATTCAGCAGATTATAATGGGATGCTTTTACAAGCCTAATATTCTCTGATGGGTATTTAGCATTGTTTTTACATACTCTTGTACTTTAAGGATATTATTGTGTGTGTGTGTGAGTAAGAGACTGAGTAAGAGAAAGAGGCAGTCGACATTTCTCCTTATTTTTCATTAAATATGTATTTGGCTCACTTTTGTTTCTCCACTTAGAGCAAATTACAGCTTTTGAATTCTTCCTATAGCTACAGTCAGAAAATGTATTTTTGCATTGTGTTGGTTTGGAGTTGGGCTTCTTCCTGTGAATAATAATTGACATGCAATGAGCAGTTATGGGTGAACAACCAATTGTTTATGTTTACGAGTATAAATCAATTTTCATTGTATAATTCATTAAAAATATTCCACTTGTCCAGTTTTATTTATAAACTCATTTATGGAAAAATTCTGTTTCAATAATAAGAATTTCTTTGTTATGTTTTTTAGTCCTCATATTTGTTTATTGGTTTTCAACAAAATACAAAGTTCCCCATTGTTCCGAGGCACTAAAGAAAAGACCAAAAGTACAGAAGAAAATATCGAACATTGCTCTTCTTATTTAAACTTTTTGCTTGCATTGAGGAAACCTCTCTGCACCCTCTTTAAGTGGTGCTATGACCCCCACACCCCCTGAACTATATATACCATCTCCTAGGTCACCATACCTTGGAGAAAAAGGAATATTCTAAGGAAAGGCAATCTCAGGCTTAGTGTATTTAAGTCTGGATTTTTGCCCATTTGGTCTCCACATCTCAGGACTCACCAGTGTAGGTCTCAAGATTTTAAACTGTCAATATATAGCTTTTCTGTGGCTGGTGAAGGAGTTATAACAACAATGTGTGCCATGGTGGGACTGCAATGGGGTGGATTTTATACACATATATGTATCTATTCATATATGTACACACACACACACACACACACACACACACTCCGTTCTGCAAATCGACTACTAGTATCACTACCTAAATCAAATAATAAAGCTGGTGATTCATTACTTGCAAACTCAATAGGGAAAATCTGGAATCAACTTCCTCAAGGAATAACTAATCTAACCTCTACCTCTCTTTTCAAAAAACACATTAAAGAACATCTCAAAACAAAATGGATATGTCCATGTGCTAATCCTGACTAAAATAATGTCCACACTCTCCCAGCTCTTCCACTCCTGACTTAACTCCTCTATAAACTTTCAGGAGTTTTGAGAGTTATTATCTAAGAATTGGGCTTTTTTCCAGTTAACTTTGTTCTGTCTCTTTCCTGTGTTACTGTTACGCTTTTATATAGTCTAATATAGTTGTATATAGTATAAGTTTATTTCCTATTATGAGTATCAGTTTTGTATCTGAAAAATTTTTTCTTTTTTCTACCTTATATTTTGACTAATATTATGCCTAACGTGATAAATTGTTGTGTATTTACCTGTAATGGAGCTTTTCTCCCCGGGCCTCTACTGAAAACGGATATTGTGTCCAGTTGGACTAGCCCGGTCAACAAATGTAAAATAAATAAATATATATATATATATATATATATATATATATATGGATCTGCTTCACAAGTTCAAAGTTTCAAAACTTTGAAATGCTTATGGTTGAGACCATAAGATCAACGTTTTGAAACTCCAAAATTGTAATTTAAAAAAATTAAAACAAAAAAAATATTTTTTTTACATTTCCCCAGGGGAGCAAGTCCCCCCTGCATCCCCAACACCACCATGTTAAATATATATACCAAGTATGAGATCATACTATAGCGAGGAAAACTGTAAATTTCCCATTCCGTGCTATATGTCAAACTCCATTCAAAACGTTTGAAGTTTCAAAACATTGATTATGGTCTCAACCATTTGCAGTTCAAAGTTTTGAAACTTCGAGCTTTTGAAGAGAATCCATATATATATATTTATATATAAATATATATATATATATATATATATATATATATATATATATATATATATATATATATGGATCTAGGACATTTCACCAAATGCACATTTCACCGAAAGTTAAATTAGTGTGCACTTTTCACCGAAAGCTCAATTCACCGAAACACATTTCACCGAAAATGGTATATGGCCTTGTCCCCACTGTAGTGCGACCCTGGAATTGGTATATATAGTAAGGGGGTGTAGGGGGCACTGCCCCCTACAATGGGGGGTGTGGGGTGTATAACCCCCCACATATTTTAAATGTGTTACACTATATACATGCATACTTGCAATTGCAATATATTACTCTTATCCAAACATGATATATACTTGAAATATGTGGGGGGCTCCATCTCCCACACACCCCCATACTATATACACTAACTCCAGGGTCACACTACAGTGGGGACAAGACCATATGCCATTTAAGGTAAAATGTGTTTCGGTGAATTGTGTTTTTGGTGAAGTGTGCTTTTGTGATTTGTGTTCAGTGATATGAGTTTAGGTGAAATGTGCATTTGTTGAAATGTCCTAGATTCATATATATATATATATATATATATATATATATATATATATATATATATATAGATATAAAGCATTTCTATAGATGTGTGTGTGTGTGTGTGTGTGTGTATGTATACATACATATATATATATATATATATATATATATATATATATACATATATATATATATATATATATATATATAAGCGCTACAGAATCCTGAAAGCCCAAAATCCTGAGACCAAACTCAAAATTCTGAAAACACACAGGATACCAAAACGTAATATATTCCAGCACAAGTACATACAGAAACAAATAAAACACAAACTATATTACTGTTGTCTAAGTATAAGCAGGGGGCAAGCCCCCCTGCACCCCCATGTGGGGGGCTGCACCCCCCACATGCACACTTACCCTGCTACTTAAATATATCAACTCCATGATTGCACTTAGTGTAGTGAAGTGCAATCTTGGAATTTATATATTTAAGTAGCAGGAGTATGGGGACTGCAGGGGGGCTTCCCCCCTGCATATAGTTGAAGGGTAATATGTTTCTGTATGTGCTTGTGCTGGAATATAGTAAGTGTTGGTATCCTGTGCATTTTCAGGATTTTAAGTTTTCAGTATTTTGAACTTTCGACCTTTTGGTCTCAGGATTTTGGGCTTTCAGGATTCTGTAGCGCTCCCACATATATATATATATATATATATATATATATATATATATATATATATATATATATATATATATATATATATATATATATATATATGTGTGTGTGTGTGTGTGTGTGTGTGTGTGTGTGTGTGTGTGTGTGTGTATGTGTAGCACTTTTTTATAATCAAAACTCCCAAATGTGTTTTGTCACTGAATGACAGGTATGCAAAACTAATGATCCCTGGGTTTGGGGAGTATGCTCATACTCCTTGTATTGTGTGATATATGAGTTAGTATAAATATATTGGGGGTATGTGTGGATTAACCTCCCCTCATGGGGGCATCCTGCAAAAAACAGTAACACTAGTTTTGTTTTTCATTGTTTGAGGTTGTACCTTAGAGCATGCTCGTTAGCATATCTGTCAGCCACTTACCACAAGAAATATGGACAAAGGCCCGAAAATAGGGAAAGATTTTAAATATTGCTCCTTTAAATTTAGAAAGTTGCTAGAATAACATGTTTTTTTGTTAGCATGCATTTTTTGAAGGATATCAGGTATGAAACTCAAATGGCTGTCATTAGTTAATGACATTAATCCAATGTGATTTGCCAGAAAATCACACATTTTATGAGAAACAGACCAAAAATATGTGGCAAAAATCTGGACCTTCTGTGAAAATCTGAACAGTTGAGAGGTATGCTTAGGGTGTCAATCTTTTTTTCTTTTCAACCTTTTGCAGTCAATGTTTTTAGAGTTGATCTACTGAAGGTTAGACTATATCTGTATCTATATCTAGGAATCAATCTGTATATATATATATATATATATATATATATATATATATATATATATATATGTGTGTGTGTGTGTGTGTGTGTGTGTATCTACTTCAGAAGCACGAAGTTTCAAAACTTTGAAAGTCAAATGGCCAAGACCATAAGATCAAAGTTTTGAAACTTCGAAAACCAAATAAAAAAATGAAAAGAAAATTTTTTTTTACGTTTTACCCCTCCACACCCCTGCTAATTAAATATGCCAACTCAGAGATTGCACTACAGTGAGGAGAATGGCAAATATCCCATTCCACACTGTACAGTAATCTCCATTCAAAACGTTTGAAGTTACAAATCTTTGTTGTTATGTTCTCAGCCTTTTAAAGTTCGAAGTTTTGAAACTTCGAGATTCTAAAGTGGATCCATATATATATATATATATATATATATATATATATATATATATATATATATATATATATATATATATAGTTATGTCTCTATCTGTATATTTATATTTATATCTATCCATATATATATATATATATATATATATATATATATACACATGCACACACATGTGCGTGCGTGCATACATACACACTAGCTTATCAGGGGGACATTTTTTGATGGCTTAGTAATTGGGAGAAAAATCTAACAAAATATGTGAAAAGGAATGCAGTGGCTTAATGCAAGTGTTTCATGGTGGATGTAGACAGTTATGGGTGGGTACAGATCTCAGCTGTCCAGATTTTTGCAGAATGTCCAGATTTTTTGCTCATATTTTTTGGTCTGTTTCTCATGAAATTGTAGTCTTCTGGCAAATCACTGGCTTTATCCAGATTTTTTGCTCTAAGAAGTTGAGAGGAATGGCGAGCATATAAAGTTTGGTTTTCCAGGGTCCAGGAGTCTTTTGGAAAGAAGAGTATATTTTGCGCTTGTGTCATTTACATGGGTAATAACCTCACTGTGATCCTCAATTAACAAAGCTAGGCAAAAAATGTAGAGGCTTTGAAATAGGACTTGCCTGCAGGAGGCAGAAGTCCTGAGGGATCCATTTGAAAAGGCAAAATACACAAATGTTCAAATCTGAAAATATTGATCTGCCATGATTGAACTGCAAAATGTTATAAACAAAAAAAGTAAAATCATATTTTATGCAAGAGGAAAAGCCCTCTGCTCCCCCATAGCCCCTGCTACTTACATATAACAACTCCGAGATTACACTACAGCAGGGAAAGGACAAATTCCCAGCCCCATTACACCACAACCTCCCACAATCAGATAACAGCATTGCTTGACTTTTGGAGCTTTCACTAAAGTCTTTTGGTTCTCAGCACAGAATGAGACCCATCCTGAGATATAGATAGCGGTAGTCTAATATTCATTAAATTTTAACAGAATTATTTAAGGCAATGGTAAACTAGAAGTAATGCTGCTGATGGGTTTATCAAGTACATTCCAACAATAGTAGTAATTCAAAATTGGTCACATACTGAGATCTTTCTTGGAATCTTGACTGTTGCATCTCATTTTAACATGTTAGCACTTGTCTGAAATGCCTTTCCTAGCATTTTTATAACTTGAGAAAATTTGCCTTCTGTTTGGTATAATTCAAGCCTGATTGAGATATTTAAAAATACATACATACATGCAGTTTTCTAGCTAATTCTTGCATAATAGTTACCTTCCATTTTGTTTTAGATTTGGTCTGGGTTACAACTCTGTTTGCTACTTCAGTATATTTATGTGTTACAAATGTGTTGTATAATACTCAAGGACTAATTTACAGCATCATTATATTTTAGCAATTAGCATAACTCAGATATTTCCGTGTAAAATATCTTTGACAGGAGACCTTTGTAAGTAATTGTAAAAATGCAAGTTCTGATGGTAGGTTGTGAAAGTACAAGTCACATTTTCTTAATTTCTGTCTTTTGCAGTACGTCTGACCAACTAGAGATATTCACATCTTTGTTAAATGGTCATTTTTTGCATCCCATCAATGAACAAAAGGTAATCCTTGGCCTATACCAATTTTTGTCTTCAGTAAATTCATATTGTCATGTAAAATGTTTTTTCTCCATTTTATTTGTTTTCTTTTTTCTGAGCAGCAGCCATTGCCTATAAAATCACTTTGCTTAGTTCCCCTGAGTGGCATTAATTCTACCTTTGGAATGCTTTTTAAGTGGAAATTGCCAACATGAAGGCGCATTGAGAGACATTTTGTGGTACAAGAGTAAGAGATGTTTTTTAATACATAAAAGATAAATATGGTTCATAGTTTTGTTTCTGGTTATTAAAAAATCATATTATATTATCTCGGTAGTTAATGACATTTTAAAAATAATGCCTAGCCAGTATTTTGAGAATCTTTGTTAATAAAAGGGAAAAAATGTTAAGGACTTGTTAGAAGGTGGACAGCACAAAAACGCAATAGCAGGGGGAAGTACTTACAAATGTAAGAGTTACAGTTATTGTAAGTATATTTTAGAGGAGCCATTTTTTGAGGTTTGTACCCATGAAAAGATTTGGCAGGTCCCCTAGGGTTTTCACTTGCAACTCCACCTTTGTGGTATATATGGCAATATGTTCAGTCTGTTCCTCTTTTTATGTTGGAAAAACCAACAGACAGTTAAAAATAGGATTTATGAGCATTATTATGCTATGAAAATGAGTAATTCAGACAATGCACTTTTTAAACACACTTTAACATGTTTAGGAAAAAATAATACTAAATTTTATTTTGCAGTTCTTGACTATGTTCCCAGTGATTTTAATGGAGACAGAGATGGGGAGCTTGATTATAGGGAGTTGAAATGGCAAATTTTGCTGGATGCTTGCAGAACACCAGGTTTAAACAGTGGGGTGACTTATAAAGCTGTTTAGAAAGAAAAGCTAATTACAACAAATGTAAATGATTTGGTGTCTGTTTATTCAAAAAGTTTTATGTTTTAAGACATGCATTTTTGATATGTCTTTTGAAAGGAGAAAAGTTTTTTTTATATGATAAAATTTTTTTTTTATATATATGATAAAATGTTTTTAATTAAGAAGTGTTAATTGAAGTCAGTGGTTGATTGGTTATGAGTTTTTCAATGATCCATATATAATGGTGGTGTGTAATTAGTAGTTTGTTCTGATGAAGGCCAATGTTTCTGGCTGAAAGCGCTTGACCAGTGGTATTAAAGTCATTTCTGGAGAAATATTTTCAGTAGCTTCACTTTTCTTTTGTGTTTTTTAGTTTATGTAATATTCTTGTTTTTTGAATGTATGCATGTTAATGTCTTTTTTCTAGAGCTTTTCTCCTTGGGTCTCCACTGGAAATGGGCCTTTGGCTCAGCTGGACTAAGTAGGTTAACAAATGACAAATAAATAAGTAAATAAATGAACAACAGAACAACCACCCCACCAACTTCAAGGTCCTCAGTTTGGGAGATGGATCCCCTGCCTTGGGAGAGGAGGAACTATATTTTTGGGACAGCACAAGGAGTTTCTCACTGACTAGGCTCAGCAAGATAGAGAACCAATACTGCTGAGAACCTGTCCTCATTCATCTTCTGCACTGCTATTTAATGAGGGAAAAGAAGAGGTCTGTCTCCCAGGATTCCTTCCTCGTGTTCAGGTGTGGAACTTTCTGAGCTTTTTGTTTTCTGGAGAAGCAAAAAAGTCTATTTCTGGCACACCACCTGTAAACAAAATTTAGAAATACTTCCCTTTTTAACATCTATTTGTTGAGGTTCAAAGAAGACTTGCTTAGTTTGTTGAAAAGACATTGTCCTGTCATAGAATGTATTGGGCCATTGGGAGCAACCCTGGGTCCTTGGCCACCTCCCATACCTACATTGAAGATGTACATTGTAGCTAAGTGTGTGTGGTATCCTGTTTATTTATGTACCACATGACTGTGGTATTATCTGTTGTCATCCTCGGGGGACGTGACTACCATATGTGTCTGAAAGCCGTACTAGCTAGGTTTACTGCCATCATTTCCTTTACATTTATGAGCCTCCTACACATCTTCATGTCTAAAACGCCCTGGACCCACCAGCCTTCTGAGTGGATATGTCTATTGTCACCTGCTGGGTCCCAGTTTGCATTCTAAAGGGGAGCCGCTTCTTGATCAATAAACTCTCTGTCCACCATGACAGGTCTTTCCTTATGAAAGAAAGCAATGGATTATTTTGTTTGCAATGAGTAGAGATACTGAAAGTACCTGTTTTTTCGGTAACAATAGATTTTCTCGAGTGCAGCCTGTCCAGGAGGACCTTCATAATGCAGTATGTCATGTAGCCCAGGAGCCTAAGAAATTCCCTGTCTGATATGATGTTCTGACTGGCAATTTTATTAAAATACTGAGGCAGGAACATAATTTTCTGTGGTTTCTCTTGAATACAGTACTACTCCACGAAAGGTTACTGAAGTTGCTGAAATCTAGATGGATTTTTTGGAGGTTTTGGGATAGACTTACCCTCTAATAGCAGTCCATGGTAATTTTAGTGGCTTTGTGTATCTCCAAATTAGAGGGAACCTGAATCAGGCAATCATCTAAGTAAGGGTAGATGTGTACATGCTTTACTCTGCAAAAAGCATTCATTGGGCCAGATACTCTGTAAAGACATCAGACGCACTAGACAATCCAGAACACAAGTCAATAAACTAGTATTAAGAACTCCCTACATGGAATAATAGGAAATCTCTGTCTTCGGCAGCTGTGGGTATATAGAGGTAGGCATCCTTCAGCTCCACAGTCACCATTAAAACTCCTAGAGGGATCAAATTTAACAGTTTTTGCAAATTCAGCATTTTGAACTTCAGAAATAATAGGAATTTGTTTAATTTGAATAATTCTAGAATGGAAATCCAAGATCCTTCTTTTCTTGGGACTAGGAAATGTCTGGAGTAAAATTCTGCTCCTCTGTCTCTTTCTGGTACCAATTTTTTGCTTCATGTGATAGAAGACCTTCCATGCATAGTAGCATTTTTTTTACCTTTGATGCTTGATTGATGACGGATACCTCAGAATCTATTTTCTTTAAACTTTAGGTTGTAGCCTAGTCTTACTATCTGTGTGACTTCCCAGTCCTGAAATTCTTTGCACTGTTTTGCAAAATTAATAGTCTTCCTCCAAATTTCTGTGGGAAGCAATGGAGAAAATGGCTTGGGGTGGGATTTCTTGTGTGGGTTGAAGTTGCTGTTATGAGTCTTAGCTGCTTCCTTCTGGGATGGACCCTGTGTCAGTGACATCCCTGGTGAACATTTGGAGTTTGTTTGCCACTTTTTTGTAAACTTGCCCTTTTTCCTTTTCTGTGGTTTTCTTTAGTTTTGTTTGGGAGAAAGGGCCTGATTTTACATTTTGCTTTATGCCTTACATTCTCTTGGCTAACCTTCTAGTAGTTCTGCATAAGAAACTGGCATTTAAGAGCCCCAGTGGCCATGGGTAGCTGATCTGTATTTTTTTTTTTTTTATCAAAACAGTCATAGATCCTACTGTCCCTGCTGTTTGGTATGGGGCTCCTGGGTGCAACCCCACTATGACCCTTACTGGAATCCGGAGACTCCATTGCTAAATATACCACTAGGTTCTTACACAGGTATTTATGGAACACCTGGACCCTGTAGAAACTCTGGCTTCTTAGAGATAGGGGGTTGCAAGACTGGCTGTACGGCTGTATAAAAAGCATCATCATGGACTTCAGGAACTGGAGGAATAGCCAAAGGTCTAGGTTTAGGCAGGCCCATAAGCTGTCTTACCTGATCTGGGCCTTGGAGAAATCTTTTGACTCCCATTTAAAGCATTCATTCATACTGTGAAGGGTATCCCAAAAAGAAAGGCCCTCAGGTATCAAGGGTGAGGGCAGGATGTTTTCAGAGTAAGAGACAAAAAAACTAGAACTAGGGGAGATCTGATCAACATAAGGTACTTCCTTTGCCTCAGAATCAAATCTAAGTCCCAGTGAAGAGAGACATCTCCATGACCTGTGAGTATTGGACTTGAAACCTAGGCAGCTGTGGCTTGGAAAAACTGACTGCAGGTCATTTGGGTTAGATGACTTGGTTCTCATTTTCACTGTGGAGTAATAATAGAAAGCCTAAGGTCACAGGCAGGTGACTGAAACCCGAATCTACTCTTCAATCTCTTCTGTCACAAAGATCTGAGAGATGCCACCTTCATCTTAGCAGTTTTGTATCTGAGGTCGGGGCCAACTGCAAGGGAGCTTTGATTCCTTAGAATATGGACTTGGGCAGTGGCATTGCTGCCTCACAGATGGGTCACACTAGAAGCCTCAGATGCAGTAGTTGTCAGATATGGGGTCTGCAAAAGCACCTCACCTCTATCAGAGACTTTGAGCTGAGAGGGCTGTTGGACACTTTAATAGCCTCCTGAGTCCTCTTTTCCTCAGTATGCTTATCCTTTTTCTTTGGGAGTTCATAAGATGGACTGGCAGATACCATCACTTGCCTAGACCAACCATGTGACCTCTGTTGCAAATACTTTTCTAAGGACACAGCCTTATGCTTGTACATGCTAGAGTTAAAATGTGAACATGGGGACAGTTAGGTACACTTTGCTCTAGACCTAGATAAAAAAGATAAAATTATAAAGGCATCCATTTGGAAATTGTTTCCAGAACCTAAGACTGTTGTTGAATTTCTACACTGACATCTACAAAGTGAACTATGAAAGAAAGGATAAGAGAACTCCCTAATGGGGTTCTTATTAGAAAGCTTAGTTTAAGGACAGCCAGAGATACTGATGACACAGTGGAAGCAAGTGAGACATTTATTGAACTGTGTCAATAAAGAATTGAAGATGGTGCTGTCCTACTACCCTTTATGCCACCAAAGTCCTGACTTCAGAAAAGGAGAAGATACTTAGGGTGAAAGGTGAGAGTTCCTCTATTTAGGCCAGCCTCTTGGCACCTATAGTCAGGAAATACAAAGTGTCAGTACTGCAGCAATGAGTTGTGAAGAATATATTTGCCCATCACTATTGTGAGCTTTTTTATTTATTGCTTAATAGAGATATGAACATTCAGTGGGAGTTTAATCAGTGTTAAATACATGAGTCATCTTTAAATCCTCCTTCATAACTTCTCTAAACCAGTCTAAGGGAAAATGAAAAAAAGAAAAACAAAAACATAAAGAAGAAAAGAACATAAGCCAAAAGGAGGGAGTACAAGGATGAGAGAGACTAAGAATGACATAATGAACTTCCAGGCAGATTGACTTTCATATGCGGACTTGTGGAATTCATAAACAGTGGAAGAGCAGTGAAACAGAGAGAAATGAGATAACTGAGAAAGACATCACTCTGTTAAAAAGAAGGTTAATTTTTCTTTATTTTTATTTTAATGATAATGCTGCAGGATTATTTTGAAGACTTAGAAGTTGAGAGTAAAGTAATGCACATGCACTTACATCGACAAATTATAACACATGCACCGAGGCTAATCCGGCTAATTATATATGCTAACAGCGAGATCGCACAATCCCTGGGGAAAGGGCATATCTCCGTACCCAGGAACTGTCAGTCTCACACAGCTGGTAACCACTTGCATATGTCGACCATCCAAAATTTTGATTTATGCTGGGACTCCCATATCTATACACACACACACACTTATATATATATATATATATATATATATATATATATATATATATATATATATACACACACACACACATATATATATATATATATATATATATATATATATATATATACAGTGGATATAAAAAGTGTACACACCCCTATTAAAATGGCCAGGTTTTTGTGATATAAAAAAATGAGACCACAGTAAATCATTTCAAAATGTTTCCCACCTTTAATGTGACCTATAACCTGTACAATGCAAGTGAAAAACAAATAAATCTGTTAGGAGAACAAATATAAAAAATAAAAAATGTACAATACTTTGGGTACATAAGTTTGCACACCCTTAAACTAATACTATGTTGTGTGTGCACACCCTTAAACTAATACTTTGTCGAAGCACCTTTTGATTTAATTACAGCATTCAGTCTTCTTGGGTGCACACCTGCCATCAATTAGAGAGAATCTGATTAACCCCAAATAAAGTTCAGCTGTCCTAGAAGGATTTTCCTGACATTTACTCAGTTGCCTGCTACAGCAAAAGCTATGGTTCACATAGAGCTTTCAAAACATCAAAGGGATCTCATTGTTGAAAAGTATCAGTCAGGAGAAGGGTACAAAAAATTTTCCACAGCATTGAATATACCATGGGACACAGTGGAGACAGTCATCCAAAAAATGGAGAAAATATGGGACAACAGTGATGTTGCAAAGAATTGGACGTCCCTCCAAAATTGATGAAAAGACTAGATGAAAACTGGTCAGGGAGGCTGCCAAGAGACCTTCAGCAACACTGAAGGAGCTGCAGGAATTTCTGGCAAGTACTGGTTGTGTACTACATGTGGCAACAATCTCCCTTATTCTCCATATGTGTGGACTATGGGGTAGGGTTGCAAGACGGAAGCCTTTTCTCATACAGAAAAACATCTAGGCCCAGCTAAAATTTGCAAAACAATACATCAAGTCTCCAAAAAGCATGTGGGAAGTGTGTTTTGGTATGATGAGACCAAGGGTGAACTTTCTAGCCACAATTCCAAAAGGTACATTCGGCACAAAAACAATACTTTACATCACCAAAAGAACACCATCCCCATGGTGAAGCATGGTAGTGGCAGTATCATGCTTTGGAGGTACTTTTCTTCAGCTGGCACTTGGGCTTTAGTCAAAGTGGAGAGAATTATGAACAGCTCCAAACACCAGTCACTTTTGGCCCAAAACTTTGAGGCGTCTGCTAGAAAGCTGAAGATGAAGAGGAATTTCACCTTTCAGCAGGACAGTGACCCCAAGCATACAGCAAATCAACAAAAGAATGACTTCACCAGAAGAAAATTTAAGTTTTGGAATGGTCCAGCCAGAGCCCAGACCTAAGTCCGATAGAAAATCTATGGGGTGACCTGAAGAGGGCAGTGCGCAAGAGATGCCCTTGCAATCTGACAGATTTAGAGCACTTTTGCAAGGAAGAGTGGGCAGATATTGTCAAGTCAAGATGTGCCATGCTGATAAGCTCTTATCCAAGAAGATTGAATGCTGCAATTAAATGAAAAGGTGCTTCAACAAAGTATTAGTTTAAAGGATGTGCAGACACAACAAAGTATTAGTTTAAGGGTGTTCACATTTATGGAACCAGCCTATTGTACTTTTTTTATTTTTTATATTTTTCCCTTAACAGATTTGTTTGTTTTTCAATTGAATTGTATAGGTAATAGGTCACATTAAAGGTGGGAAAAGTTTTGAAATGATTTATTGTGGTCTCATATTTTTATATCACAAAAACCTGCCATTTTAACAGGGGTGTGTACACTTTTTATATCCACTGTATATATATATATATATATATATATATATATATATATATATATATGTGTGTGTATATATATTTCTCATCCAGGAAAAAAGAGGTCATTGTTCCCCTCTACTCATCACTCATAAGACCCATTATAGAGTGCAACACCCCTTTTGGTATGTACCTCACAAGAAATCTACAACAACTGGAAAGGCAAAAGAAATACCTCACAAAGAGGATTACCGTCCTCAAACAGATGCCCTATGCAGACCGTCTCAAAAAACTCCAGCTTTACTCTGTAGCATATTGCCTACTCAGAGGCGATCTCTGCCTAACATACAAAGCTATGTCAAACCCAGAGCTGTTGGACATGCTCCACTTAAAGAAATCCCAATCCCTCTGAGCTACATGCTCTAGGGACTTAAACCTTGTCACCACAATAAGCAGAACATGCTGGAGGGATAGATTACTGTCCCAGAGACTTCCCATACTCTGGAACAAACTACCTATCTATAGCAAACAAAGCTTCTCATTAGCACTCTTCAAGAAAAATCTTGATGACTGGATGGGAGATAGAAAATTCACCCCGGGAATCACTTCTGTGGCTCTGCTTGACAGGGGCACAGGAAAATAATTTTCTTGGGTGGCAAAAGCCAGGGTACCATTTGGCTAGGCTTATATAAGCCCTAGGGCCAATAGCCTAGTACCTACCTATGAACCTATATATATATATATATATATATATATATATATATATATATATATATATATATATATATATATATATATATAGATCCCCTTCACTTCACCGAAACGCTAGAAGACCGACACTCTACAGAAGGAGATGAGAAGACCGACGACTCAGATGACCGACAAGGTGAGAACCCGACGGACTCGGTAAGTGTGCGATAGAGTGGGGGATTTAGTGTTAGGGAGCGGACAGGTAAGTGTGCGATAGTGAGGGACTGTAGTTTTAGGGGCGGGTTAAGGGAGTTAGGGTTAGGGTGCGGGTAGGGTAAGTGTGCGATAGTGACGGACTATATGTTTAAGGGTGGGTTAAGTGAGTTAGGGTTAGGGTGCAGGTAGGGTGTGTGTGCGATAGTGACGGACTGTAGGTTTAGGGGTGGGTTAAGTGAGTTAGGGTTAGGGTGCGGGTAGGGTAAGTGTGCGGTTGTGTCGGACCTTAGGGTTAGGGTTTGGGTTAGGTTAGTGCATGTATAGTTGTGTGTATTGTCGGTGTTGTGTGTTGTCGGTCTTTTGGTGTCGGTGTTTTGGGTGTCGGCGTTGTGGCGTGTCGGTGTAGTGAAGGGGATCCATATATATATATATGTATGTATGTATATATATATATATATATATATATATATATATATATATATATCTTTATATATATATATATATATATATATATATATATATATATATATATGTATCTATAGAGAGAGAGAGAGCTACATAGTTCCCATTCTTTTGGTTGACAATACAAATGAGCAACATGCAAATGACAGACATAAATTGAGTGACTGCACAATCTGAGAATCATATTTGGTTGAATTCAAACTTGATGTAGTGCAGGTATGTGGGATTATGCATGAACATGAATGTTCCATTGAAAAAGTGGAAGTTGTGAAAATGCGTGAAATGCTGTTATATTGGGTAGAGTGAATGCGCTAGTGTTAGCGAGTTTGAGTTAAAGTACGGTAAGGGGATAGCTTTAGTGTTGTAAATGAAAATATACAAGACCAATAAAGCCTAAATAGAAACTGAATGTTTCTCATACTTATTAGACTAGACTATCTTCTTAATGAGCACTGGAAAATAAAAATGTGTTCATAAGCCAGATAAATATTAAAGCATCTCTGTTTACTAAATGGATGTCATAGCTACAGTGTTTAGACTATTATATATTCAAATGTTTCCCTCAACAAGTTTGCTTTTTATTATTGTTTCTCTTCTTTGTTAACACATCCTTTTCATTGATATGAACATTAAAAGCCCTATTATACAATCTCATCTTTCTCTGATTCCCTGTCCTCCTTACTCCTGTCCTTTAGCTTCCCCCTAGTTCCTTTTTTGTTCCTCTTTATCTACAGTCTATTATTTTGTTTTCTAAGAATTTGATTAAATTGTAATTGCAGTTTATTTGCTACCAATCTAAGTTAAGTATGTGATTTGACTACATGCAACCCTGCACTGAGTCTGAAAAAGTGTTTAGAAATCAGTACCCTACACCTATTATTCAACTAAGTAATTAACTAACTGACCTACTAATAATACATTAACTAACAAAGTCTAACATCTCACTGACCTTGAAGAGAAACCCCACTAATTGCTGTTTAGCCATATATCTTAGAAGGGGTAGCATATCCAAATATATCTCTTTGGTAACATGCTTTACTGGCCTATTAATATGTTATGTGGCTCACAAAAAAATATACATTTATAATTCTATTTAGATAATTTGAAATTGCAACTCTCCTTTTAATCACTAACTTTATATTTTGGACCTCTTTTTTATCCTCCCTTCCATTGTTGCCATTTTATTTTCTCATACAAAGTCAGATTAATACTTAAATAAAGTTTAGAAAAAACATAAAAACAAAGGCACTGCCTCAGTGCTAGAAAATATGCTTGAAACTTTTGAATGAAAGTGCTACTTCAGTTGAAAAATGCAGTTGCATATCTGCAATACATTTGAGTTTTTATTTGCATATTTATATAGAAAATATTTTCCAAGGATCTTTTGAATTAATTGTTTCTATTCATGGTTTTCTTATCATTCATATGTTAAAAATGAAAAGCTAATTTGTCTGGAAGGTGTTAAAAATTGCTTTTTGAGTACTAAGCAGCAACAAGGTCACCTTTTTATTATAAAAAGTGTAAAAGAAAGCATCTTCTATTATGGTTTTCAGGAGCAAACCTATTTACCTTTGTCTTCAGTGCGAGCATTGACTGTAACGTATTCAAGGACCACTATTTCTCTTTTTATGTAAGAGCATGAAAGCAACCCTGATTTGCTAAACATTTATTTATGAAAGTAATAATAATGGTGGCTGGAACCATTCTCATGAAGGAATATCACGGTATAGAAACATTATATAAAGAAAACTGTAAGCTGTCCTTCATACTAACTGCATCAGACATTTACAGATTCCATTGATTGTACCAAAGAATGGTTGCCAAATTTCACATACAGACCAGCTGTGAACACTAGACTTTAGTCAAGGCATATTATTTGCTTTAAAAGTTTTTCAAAGAGTGGTAAATAAATAAGAAAATAGATAACTAACATTATGGTTGTTTACTTTCATTGCAGACCATTATTTATAAGGACACATTTAAAGTGAAAAATATTAATAATTGTCTTATTAAATTTTTTATAGGTTAGCAATTTATTAGCATCAGGTAATGATCACCTCCGTGATCTGCTTTCAGCCATCACCTCTGTCACCATAGAAACCCAGGAGCGCCTGAGGACCATGTTTCTTGAAACCTCTGATCGCTGTCATTACATATTCACACTAAGGGACCTGTCTAAAATATTCAAGTGAGTGAACTAATGCCTGACATAAGCTTATAAGTATGAAATCTGTCCCACTGCTGTAATAACGACCTCTTGTCAATACATTCAAAGTTAGATACATCTGTATTAGGGCATGGTATGCAAAATGCCTTAATTAAGCCTTTAGTCAATTCACATTTAATAAATACATCTAACACAGATATAGTCATAAAACCTTTCTAGTGCTACAGCTCTAACAATGTTTTGCTGTAAAGTAAGATTTGTTTGGCTTTCAGCTAAGCTCTGAGTGGTGTTAAAAGATCATTTTTAGTTAGGAATGGATTTATTATTTTTAGGTTTCTTTTTCTGAAAGGCTATCTTTGCTCCAACCATTCCAACTCAAGTAACAGACGTGCACAGAAATTGCTTATGTCTTATGATAGACATTTATTGATTAGGACGTCTGTTATATGTCAGCACAATACTACAAATCTGCAGAAGGATAGAAGCAAGTTTTGTCTTTTTGAACATTTTTAGCAGGATAATGAGTCATACAGAGAAGCAGAAGCTCATATACTAAAAGTACTGAGTCATTCTATTGTAGGTAATGACATTCATTAGTACTGAAATGCATACTTTTAAACATGCTGACAAAATCAAGTCACTCACATTTCAGAAGGCACATTTCTGGATAGATACGTGTAGTGGACATATTAGCGGACAGGACTTTAAGAAACTTGCTGAGCTCCCACAGTCAGACCGTATTTAGAGTTTTATGCGTTTCTTGCTTATGTTTGGATATGCATACAGTAGCACATAATGAAGATAGTTGCTACCATATATGAGTGTGGCTGACCTAAACTGCATCAGAACATCACTTTAAGTAAGCATATTTTCTTCTGTTATAGCACATAGTACAGATTAGATTCACGGTAGCCAGTGACTGCTAGTCTAAAGCTAAGGCTAAAGGAGATGCTATGCGGGTAACATCAGACCCAGTTTTTTTCCCCTAGTTTTGGCAAATCTGATGAGAAACATATCTTATTTAAAATTCAATTGTTTAAATATGCCACTTTCATAAGAGATACAGAGATGACATGTTTTTCATATGGACAGGTGATGCTGAGATGATCGTGTACTTGATAGATGATTTAAATAATTGAGAGTTTTCTTGCTTTTCTTAAATAATTCAGAGAGGAATGTTTACTTTTAGGGTGGGAGATTGGCATAATGGCTAAGGTGCTTACCCTACAAGCAAAAATGAAGGGATTGATTTTCACATTGGATAATTGGCTAGGCTTAAAATGGCCCACAAGGGCAGTTATCCTAGTAATAATATGTAAACCTGAAAGTATCAATTTATATGAATGTGACTGAATAAGAGTTTAAAGGAAGTTATACAGGAAAACTATTTTGTTAAAAATTATCTTCCCTACAATAGTTAACATCCAAATCAAATGAAGGTGAATATAATTAGAGGAAAGTTTATTAGAGCTTTACGAATAATCAGTGGTGAGAGAGGAATTATTAAAGAAATTGATTTTCTGATTGATTTAATTCTTGAAAAAGAATGTCAGATTGACAAACAAAACAATTTTAAAGGAATAATTTCTACCCCTATTTTGTATAAGTGGTTGCCTATAAAAACGGGGTCCAGGAAGAAAGTAAAGACTATTTGATAACATTTCCATTCCCTTCTTAAGTAGATAGTCTTGCAATTACTGTAAAAGAATATTTAAAGAAAACTGGAAAATGATTTAAAGTTCTAGGCAGTAAACACAGTTCATGTTTATGAAAACTTTCAATCTGAAATCAGTATTGGAACGATCTGTTAATCCCACAGTCAGTAGTAGTTCCTGGAAACAAGATTCTACTTTTCCTTGTAAATCTTTTAAGCAGTGCAGATTTATTAAAATTGGCAGTATTTTACTTTTAATCAGTTGAAAAGAAGGCTCACTTTAAAGGAATCTACAACTGTAATTCAACAATGCTATGTGACAAGGTCTTTTAGCTATGAGGGTCTCATAGTGAATCTATAAACACCTTTTAGATATTAAAGTAAAAACTCTCAGTAGGGTTCATTAAAGTCTATACAATGGTTTTCCACCATGTGCATGTCACAGCATGATGCACACAGGTGCATGGAAAATTTTAATTTCCACAAGCGCCATGTAGTGACTCACACCATCATCCAAACAAGGTAAACATGGTGGCATGCTAATTACTGCATAAGCAACTAAATTGCATGCTGATTAACCAAGCAAACCTGTTGGAGCTATTCAACAAGCTATAAAGCAACCGTGCAGACTCTGTGCTGGTGTTCTCTGTAAATTTCAAAACTTTTGGAATACAACCATGGAAAGGAGTCTACACGGACAGAATAAAAAGTAAAATGTGTGAGATTTGTGCAGAACTGACCTTAACTTGTGACAGTAGGCTGGATGCAACAAAAGGAGAGTAACAATAGCAACATAAATCCTTTTTTGTGCAACAACACATGTGAGGCTCCAGCACTGGTCCAGTAAGAAAGGAGCCTCCATCCTCACCACTGGCAACAGTGTGGAACATACATACTGGGAGGATGAGAAGTATACACACAGTAAAGTGAAATTTCCCTTAAGAACACACGAAGACCACAGTCAGTCTGGGGCTGGTTTTTCCCTCTTTCTCCAGATCCCCAACAAGGCTCCCCACTGGCACAGCTATAGAGTTGAGTCATTAGCCAGGGTTTTCAAGTCAAGCCCTCCAACACTCTCTCTGTCCAACCAGTGCTTCATGTCCTTGCCCAAGTAGCTGACACACAGACTCTTGGAGATGTGTTTTACACACAAACACACACACACACACACACACACACACACACACACACACACACACACACACACACACACACACACACACACACAAACACCTGGGAAAGGCTGGCACAGGTTTACTAATTATGCCCCCCCTTCTGTCCACACTATAAGGTAGTTATCACTGCCACCAGAACCTCTTATCAGCTTCTTTAAGGCCCTTAACAAAGGGTGTCCAATTGAACTGTGTAATGTTACTATTAATCAAATGGTAGTTTGCAAAGAGCAAGCTATTAGGAGTGGCGGCACAGTATCACCAAATAGATATGCAAGTAATCTAAGAGCTTAAATATCTCTAGACAGACCAGCCACAACTGAAAGGTTTAAATATTTTTAATAATAAATAATAAAAGAACAAGACAATACTAAATATGTATGTACAGAGATATCACAGTTCAAACACATGGGAAATGTTTATAACAACATTGCAGGACAGTCTCAGATAAATACAGAAAACATCTAAGCTATACTTCATTATATTCCTAACTGAATCTAAGAGAAATTACTGTACCCTAATCAACTTACTTACAGCAAGGCAAGTGCAGATGTGGTTAGTGGATGTTTCCAGCTGATGTTGTTAGGTCAAAGACAAAATACACAATACAAAATGCCTAGTCACTCTCTCAGAGAGTTTTTAAATTAATATCAAATATTACTGCTGGGATACTTGCAGCATGATATCACTTTTTGCCACCTGACTTCAGTTCCCAGGTTCAAAAACAACAATTGCTAGGAAACTGCTAGTATTTAGTATTTCCCTGTGAAAACACATAGCCTTCAAATGTTTGCAACTGCTGGAAGACATAAAACAATAAAACACAACACAATGCAGAAGGCTCCCTAGTTTTTGACCTCCTGTCTCCTTGTTGCATTTAAACTAACTTTTATGGTGCAGTTATAAAATTATTTATTTTCAACTATTTTCTTGAAGTTTTGCAAGTTAACCCTCTATGTTCTAGTTTCCACTATTAAAACATATACATTTACACAGGTGTAATAGTTTATATACATTTCTGTTCTTTTCCAGAAGGGTACACTGTGGATACATCTTTAAGCTTGGTACTCTACAAACCCTTTTCACACACACATATGTACCAGCAGCTTAATATACATATAACATACAGTTCTAGTACATTTGTAGCACAAGCATATGAATCATGTTGACATTCACAAATGACACATAACCATTTACAAAATTCCAGACAGCTGTGCTGGCAATATCTCCTTTTGTTACATTTCTATATAAATCATAGTAATATTCACAAATGTCATATAATTATTTACAAAATTCCAAATAGCCAGGCTGACAATATTTTTTTTGTGATAACGCAAATGCAGCTTTGCTCCCTGACCCCAAATGAACAGTACACTTGTAAGTGTAAAAGTGTGTGCTAATCAAAATAATTATAAAAATCATTAAATGGACTATTAGGTTCATAGATTCATAGGTTCATAGATTACTACTAAGCTAACTGCCCTTGTGAGCCATTTTAAGCATAGCCAATTATCCCATTTGAGAATCAAACCCTGCACCTTGTGTTTGTAAGGCAAGCACCTTAACCATTATGCCAGACCTAATCTCCCTATTCATAGTTACATGTCAGCATATGCAGTATGTAGCTGAAATGTAACTATGAATAGTTACATGTCAGCATATGCAGTATGTAGCTGATGAAATGCAGGCATATCATCTAAAAATCACTACTCCCATGTGTTCAACACATTAACAATTCGGCTTGCCTTAATTTTCCCTAGCTACACAGTTGCCTTCTGGTGTAGATTCAGGGCTGAAGATGCAAATGAGATCTGAACTCATTAGAATTGCTGAATCCCAAATTCTTGGCCCTGTGTTGCAGATGTAAACATCATGTAGGCACTCCCTCAGTGTATGGGTGACAACTGTGAATGCTTACATCAGGTGGGTGTGTCAGTTTAGACTTACAAAGTGTTACATGTATGTCTGTCAAGATTGGAAATGAAAGTAGGCAATGCACACTTCACAGGTTCTGTTTCATGACATCCAATCTCCTCTTCATTTGTGTGCAAATTGTGTTTTCTCTATCAGTTTTTTATTATTATTTTATTATTTTTGGCCATTGTTTGAGAGATGCAGCACTTAGTGCAATCACAGGCAATGGAGGAATGAATGAAATGTTTGACTATACTTATCTTGTTTGAGCAGCATTGCACGATGGGCAAAAAGGTGACCTTAAGATTGACTAGTACATAAGGGAATGTCATATAAATCTTCCAGTGGAAGCACTGCTAAAGTCTGACAGTTAGTATTGAGTCTGTGGAATAGATCTGCTACTTAACTGACTCTGTGGCAGCAGGTGTTAATTCAGTGATATGTTCCATTTTGGGGCCAGATGGTACTGGATTCGAATGCAACTGAATTAAACACTTTTAAGTACTTTCGTATTACCGTTGCTGCACATTGGTGCATGATGCTCACCATCGCGCAATAATGCATTAAAGAAAATAAATGGGGAATATAGGACAGTGGTAAAATGGGGAGCAAGCAGCGGGAAGAACAAATGAAAAGCAGTACAGGAATGTGCAGGAGGGAGTTAGGAAAGAATCATAGTTATCCCATTTCTTCAACAGAAAAACTGATAATATATGTAGAATATTGGCTGAATTTGGAATGTCAACTCCAGAGAGGGTGAACACAACACAGTCATGTTGTATAGCCAATTGGACTGAATCAAGTATGTTAAGAAGACACGTGTTTGAAATGGACAGCTGTGTGGGGTTCAGTTTTTTTTTTTTTTGGAGTTAGACATTAATGTTGGGGAAGGGATGTAGGTATGTCTGGGTCTGGTAAGTTGGGAAGGTGAGGCAGTTGGCTATCCACCACTGGGTGATATACTGGTTTGTACCTAACCTCTTGAGTTTATCAACAATGCACAATTGGGGTATTGTGTGAAATGCTTTGACCAGATGAAGGTAGGCAGTATGAACCATTTTGCCCTTATCCATCACTTTGGTGACCTTCTCAAAGAAGTTCACGAGATTGAGTAGGCATGTCCCGCCCCTGACGAAACCAAACTAGTTGGGTTCAGTGTCTGGAGGTTTACTATATCACTATTGATCATTTCCATGATAATTCTTTCCATGGCTTTACATATAAGACTAGTGAGACTTATGGGTCTGTAGTTTCCAGGGTGTGTAGATGGATGACCTTTCAGCAGAGAGATATTTGTTGCTGTTCTCCAGTCATGAGGCATGAAGCATGTTTGGAGGCTACATTTAAATAGCAATTCCAGAGGCCCTGATAGTCATGCTATCTAAATGGCATCCTGGGATATTTTCTGGGCCCATTGATGCAGTGTTCTTGGTCTTAGAGAGCTGTTACACCAGATGCATGTGTGCCACCTGTTCAGCTTATGCACACACTGCCTACATAGGTGTTTGACAACATTAATGTCATGTATATCATTGTGACAGTGTGGATTTTGCCATAGATATATGCCATGCACTTAAGGCAAGTAGCCTGTATTGACCATACTGTCACATACAGGTATAGCAGTGTCCCTCCTAACACCTCCTGCAGACATTACAGTAGCAGGACAGTGTGCATGGTTGCCCTCATAGAGTGTGGATGTTTCATAATATTTTTCAAGTGTGTGTATGTGTGTGCAGGCTCATCTGTTATCACTCCACATCACATATGTTACATCAGAGGCATGGGATTAGTGGCGGTATTATTCTAATATCGTCCATGATTGTGGTTGGTTCTTGTAATGTTTGCATTGCTGGAGACCTCTGCTGAGAGTACACTCATATTCAGTTATATCATTTTACACAGCTTCCCAATATCCACCCCATCCCAATTGTATGCCAGATCCCAGATAGATATTCTTTGCATTATTTGTGTAAGGATGCTTATCTCACACAGGTATCCTCCCCATTGTTATGTCACCTTGTGTGACATTCACAGACAACACATTTTCACTGTACACTCCGTACTGTACCATATAGATATGTGCTTGGTGTTGCTGCTTCAACCATCTTCCACTGACATGCCCTCGTCTGCTGTACATGTGGGAGTTTCACCCATACTCTTTCTCTGTGTTCATTCCTATAATTTATTTGTGTGTTCCTATTCAATACACACACTTCTTCTGAGTGATGGTTTTACATTGCAGTCCCATGTCCTGTTACAGATCATTAACACAGCTTCAGTAAAGAATGCAAAGAATGGGATATCACAATACTCTGTACTGTAGGTATAATGTCCTATACTGTGTTTGCATGAAATGCTTCACATTCATACCTCTCAAGTGTGCTGATATTCCCAGGATGTCCAGATATTTTCCTTAACAAATATGTGTCTTCCTGCCATATATCTTTGGGATGATCTCTGGACTGATGTGACTCGATATTACATACATAACGAAGTTCACAGATGACTGCAAACTAGGAGCCATAGTCAAGTCCCCAAATGATGTGGACATCCTACAGAAGGGCCTCGCTGAGAAAGATGCCTGGTGTCAGAGCCATGACCTCAAGCTCAATGCCAAAAAGTGCAGTGTCATCTTCTTTGGTAAAAACTCTGTACCCATGGACTACCACATAGGCAGCAATCTACTTAACACCAAATGTGTGATAAGAGAGCTTGGGACCCAGGTGGTCAGTTGTCTCTCCTTTGATAGTCACATTGCCACAGTAGTCAGGAAGTCCTTCTACATTGCACACCTCATCATAAAAGGGTTCTCATCCAGGAAAAAAGAGGTCTTTGTTCCCCTCTACTTGACACTCATTAGACTCATAGAGTACTACACCCTTTTTGGAATGTACCTCACAAGACATTTGCAGCAGCTGGAAAGGCAACAGAAGTACCTCACAAAGAGGATTGCTGGCCTCAAACAAATGCCCTACACTGACCGTCTCAAAAAACTCCAACTTTATTTCGTAGCATAACATCAACTCTGAGGTGATCTCTGCCTAACTTATAAAGTTATGTCAAACCCAGAGCTGTTGGATATGCTACACCTAAAGAAATCCCAATCCCTCAGAGCTACACGCTCTAGGAACCTAAACCTTGTCACTACAATAAACAGGACATGTTGGAGTGATAGATTCCTGTCCCAGAGACTTCCCATACTCTGGTACAGGCTACCCATCTATGTCAAGCAAAGTTCTTCATTAGCACTCTTCAAGAAAAATCTTTAAATAGGAAATACACCCCGGGGATCACTTCTGTGTCCCTGCTCGACAGTGGCACAGGAAGATAAGTTTCTTGGGTGGTGTAAGCCAGGGAACCTTGTTGGCTAGGCTTACATAGGTCCTTGGGCCGATAGCCTAGTACCTACTTGTGAACCTATGAACCTATGCATACCTCTCAGCCATCCTGATCTGTGCAGTATATCCAGTTTTTGTCTCATATTTGTGATCTTTTCCTCATAACATTTTTTTTCCTGGCAAATGATTGGCATGTCATTGCAGAGTGCAGTCAGAAACTGATGACTGACATTTGAATTTCAAACTTCATGTGCTTCAGAAAGTTCATGCTAATGCACAACTTATATATTCTATCAACTACATAAGTTTGTTGGTGCAGTATTAAAATCTGTCCCTATTTCTGGTCCTTTATTCCCCCATTATTATGGCTTTGTCCAGATTTGTTGCTGTAAGAGGTTGTGATTGATAGATTCTAGCACATTTCTATGTGACATCTATGATAAGGTCTGTATTACCTTATCGAAATGACTATTCAACGAATACCAATCTATTGACACCTATACAATGAAATTCACTTCTATGAACCGCAAATGTTTTCCCAGGGTAAGGAAGCATTCAGCAAACACCACAATTTTGCCATTTCCCCACTGTAGTGTGATCTCAGAGTTGGTATATACAGTTAGGGGGTTGTGGGGGGAGAAGCCGCCCACTTGGGTGGATTTGATTTAGTGCAGAGTGTGTTCTGATGTGATAGGGGGCAAGTATCTCCTTGCCCTTGGAAAACTTTTGATGTTCACTGATTTGGGTTTTGTTGTGTAGGTGTCAATGGATTGGTATTCAGTGAATAGTCATTTTGATGAGGTAATATAGACCCCTATGCCAAATATGTCCCTACTACTGATTATTTGTCATCTCATTAAGTTGGCCTCTGTGCAGATGTGTTGCACTAACACAATGACAGCGATTTGTAAAACCCATGGTGATAATTGTGGCATTGCCCACAAATCCATGCACCTTAGGTGCTCTTCCTTGCATGGAATTTCTGTCTGCATTTGCTGACAAGGTTTCGCTGTGAGTAAAGCCCTGGTGATCATTGTGGTACTCCACACAAATCTGAACACCGTAGATGCTCTCCTTTACAAGAAATTGCTATACATGTTCGCTTATGAGATTTCACAGCCAGTAGCACTGCTGTGAGCTGCAAAATATAGCTTAGGCTCACGGCACCTCATTAATATGCATTGCATATCGAGCAAACACGTAAACTCCATGTAGGCTCTGCATGAAACTTTTATAGAGTTGAATCCTGGGGTCTGATAATGCACTAATCAAACATGTTTTTATTTCTGAAAAGTTTAAGAAATTCAAAGATGTGGCTAATTATGCTTGGATAAAATGGATGGGATTTTAATAATATTTTAGAAAGTAAACAGGTTTATTGGCAATTATTGCTAGCTGACGATAGAATACCAGTTTTAAATGAACATTTCAAAACTGAGTATATTGTAAAATCAAAGAGTTTGCATTAAATACTGGTTTAATTATCCTGGTATACATATATATGTATATATAAAAGTAAATAGGTATAGATAGATATACACCCACATATAGACTCACACATGGTATAAGCTAATTTTTAAATGTTTTGCATTTTCACAAATATTCATCAGTTTTGCTTCATTTTTATTTCTGAAAAAGTTCTGGTAAACATTTAAAACAAAAGCACTTAACTGTCATTAAATTCTCTTTTCCTATAAGGTCCTTACTTTGTTATTTTGCCTAGTCTTTTGAACCCCAAACACTCTAACTGAATAATGATATAGATTTCAAAAAACAGTTAAAAGATCGGGTTTAAAAATTTCAGTTGTAGTAGCAGTTATATACTCTGGCAAAATATTGATCAGTTATTGGAGGACGAACCGAAATGTGTATGCTATGTTGTTAGAATGTTGCCACAGGCTTAAGACAGAACCTCATGGACCTGAGAATAGCCCCATTACTAGGCATCAGATTATATAGTGTTTGTTGATGATGAAAAAGGTGTGTGATTTTTATATTTTATTTTATTGTTTAGGATGACCCCCTAGATATTTTTCTAGGTTTGCAACATTTTAACACCATGATAGGACAAACCCATAGCATTTCTCAGTGAAGAAGTGGCTTTGTTAAGGTTTGTATGTTCAAATGATTACTCAGAATGGAGTAGATTAATATTCCAAATTGAAAGAATGGGTTCAGTGTATGGACTGTATTACTTCCACACTAACTGAAACAGCAGAAGATTTTTACACAGTTGAAAGCAATGCTGTTCCCTGTGTTACAGCTAGAATACTTAGAGAATTAACATGCATGATGTAATATTGTAAGCACAATGTAAGTAGGTGTTTGCGCTTCTAAAAAAGCATCTTCTTACCAGTTTCCCAGTGTGGTTTGCCCTTGTATCTTAATTATTGCTTGAATGCTTTTATTGCACAGTTCTGCAAGTGTGTCTGTATAGAGAAACATGTCAACCACTGGAAAATACAAGCATCATTCTCACAAAAAAATAAATTGTGGCTTCAGTGTCGTAAGATTTTTTGGGGCTGAATTGAGGTGTAAAAACATGTTCATGTGAAGATGATAACATCACTTGAATGGTATATGGTATATGGCATGTATGATGAAATGCACGACATACTATTGTTTAGAGAAATCCTTTCATTAGAGAAATGAGTCAAATTGGCCTTGCCCATGCAAATATCTGCAGAAAATGGCAGTGATCTCAGCAGAGTGTGCTACAATGTGTAGTTAGTAAAGTAAACAGTAAACACACATAAAAGCAGGTGTGTTTTCTTTGTTTCATAGAATAACTTCATTAACTACATTGTTAATTTTGGGAAAATGCTATAAGAAATACCTCATAGGACATATTGACTGAATGCAAACAATGGCATATGAAGCTCTAGAAGAAAAAAGTGTACACAGGCAACAGCTGTACAAGAAATGATTTGTGCATGCACTGGAACCAGAGCAGAACATAGACCAGAATGGCACAAAATCCCGGAACCATGCATAATGCAAAACATGCTATATGATTTGTATAGCTTTCAACATAACAATTTCAAAGAACAGAAGTTTCAAGGCACATGGTTCATTTACATGCAGTTACAAAAATGTGGTTAATCTAATCAAATGCAGGAAATGTCCAGAAACAGCTTACATAGGAGAAACAAGCCAGTTACTCAGAACTAGGATGAATGCCCGTAGACACACAGTTACAAGTAAAATGACTGACAGGCTAGTATTAGCACCCTTTTCTCAGTTTGATCATTCTGTTTCAGATATGACAGTTATGATTCTTAAAGGACATTTCTGCACACTTTTAGAAAGAACAGTGGAGATTAAGTTAATTCAGTTGTTCAGTTTGACATTTACTGGTGCAAACCTGGTTATAGGTTTTATGAGACACTATAATACCTAACTTTTCCTTTTGATCAACAAATAATGGACATAAACAAGGTATACTGAAGAGTAACACATTGTTTTCTTCTGATAATGCATGATTTGATAAATGTACTCTGAATTCAGACTACTAACTTTCTCCGCATACTAGCAGTAAGTTAACATTACTGGGGCCTATGTTGTAGCACTTGTATTTTATTCACAGCAGGAGAATAGCTGTTTTCGGTACTTTTCCGTTATCGGGGCAACAGCTGTAAAGACAAACTCCGTTGCTACTACAACACTGCTTTTAAACAAGTTACCAAAAACATAACACCTACACTTGCTAAGCAATTACAGATTATGGAATAGTAATCTAGAAATGGGTAATGCATTTCATAACAGTAAGACATTTAACTCAAAGGTCCAGGTTGTACTTTTATTTAAAAAAGACAAATTCATCCAACTTAGCAATATGTGAGGACTACAGCATCAATCACTTTTCATTTACCCAACCTTAAACTGTCATACACACAACTACATACCTACTAAACATCAATTACTCCAGCTAAACCAGTTTGTCGCAAGAGTGTTTTATATGTGCCCAAATCAGACTTTGTACTCCAGTATAGTCCATTAGCCAGATCAGTATATGTCAGTCTGTCAGCGATGACATACCTTACTTGTAGCATTTACAAGACAGTAGATGGTGGTAAAATCACTGCAGCTGTTTCATTTGGTAGTTCAAAGATGTAAATGTCTACCACATTGAGGCTCCTAAGGAGATTTTACAGAAAACATAAGTTTAAGAGCAGTTTTCTCTCTCTCTCTCCCTCTCTGTCTCTCTCTTTCACACTCACTCTCACTATATATGGGTCTACATTTATTAGTCAAAGTTAAGTTTTTTTGACTAACAAAATTACAACCTGACTTTCGTGAAAGTGCACTTCAACGATATACTAAATCCGAGATTGCACTACAGTGGGGAAACAGGTATATTCCCTTATCTCCACTGTACCAAAACGGACTTTAAAGTGTCCTTTTTTATTTTTATTGCCGGTTCACTGAACCAGAAATCATGAAAGTTCTCTTTCGGGAAAGTCAGGTTATACTTTTGTTAGTCAAAGAAACATAACTTTGACTAATAAAAGTAGACCCATATATATATATATATATATATATATATATATATATATATATATATATATATATACATATATATATATATATATATATACACACACACACACACACACACACACACACACACACACATGCAATAAAGTAATAAACCAGATTAAAACACAGAATATTTTATTCATCCCACCACATTGAATAATTGAATACCAGGACGAAACATTAAGTCTTAAAGTGCCCATCTTTACTGGAAAAGCTGTCTCTGACTTTGCTGTAGATTGCTATGAGGAAAAGGTTAGTCTGATTTTACTTTCTTGTATTTTGTATTGCTTTCTTGCCTGCTTCTGTTTTGTATATTGTGTTTTGTTTTCTTTACACTGTGATTTGCTTGCATTCAGCTTTAAACTCTGAAGGAGACCACAGCTGTGCCTCCTGTGAGTCACAGAGAAATTAGAAGAGGTCAGTTAAGGGTATTTACCTAAGAACAGCGAGTGGAGCTATGAACTAAACCTTATATTTAAGGAATACACTAAAACATTTTAAGGCTTTACTGGAAAAGGTCACTCAGACTCTGCCACAGATTGTTGTGAGGGAAAGGTTAGTGTGTTTTTGCCTCGTATTTTGTATTGCTTCCTTACCTTATTCTATGTTGTATATTGCGGTGTATTTTTTTACACTGTATTTTACTTATATTCTGCTTTCAACTGCATATTTAAGTCAAGAAAGAGACCACAGCTGTGTTTCTTGTGAATCACACAGAAATTAGAACAGGTCAGTTAAGGTTAATTACTTGTGAAATGCGGGTGGAGCTAGGAGCTGTTTAAGGAGGGTAAAATAAAATATTTCAAGGCTTTACTGGAAATGCTTGTTCAGACTGTGCCATAGATAGCTGTGTGGAAAAGGTTAGTATGTTTTTGCTTTCTTGTATTTTGTATTGCTTACTTGCCTTCTTCTGTTTTGAGTATTGTGGTGTATTTTCTTTACATTGGTTTTTACTTGTATTCTGATTTAATTGCATATGTAAACTAGGAAGAAGACGCCAGCTTGTCTCTTGTGAGTCATGCAGAAATTAGAACAGGTCAGTTAAGGTTAATTACCTGTGAACTGAGGGTAGAGCAAAGAACTAAACCTTATATTTAAGAGGCAAAATAAAACACTTTAAGTTTTTACTGGAAATGTTCACTCAGACTCTGCCACAGATTGCCATGAGGGGAAGGTTAGTTTGTTTTTGCTTTCTTGTATTTTGTATTGCTTCATTGCCTTCTTCTAGTTTATATACCATGCTATGTTTCCTGTACACTGTGTTTTACTTGTATTCTGCTTTTAAAAGCATATTTAAGCTAAGAAAGAGAAAACAGCTGTGTCTCTTGTGAGTCACGCAAAAGTTAGAACAGGGCAGTTAAGCTTATTTACCTGGAAACTGATGGCAGAGCTAGGAACAAAGCTTTCTGTTTAATTTCTTCATTGTCCTTTTCTATTTTGTATATTGTTGTGTATTGACTTCACACTTTCTTTTACTTGTATTCTGCTTTTAATTGCATCATTAAACTGGGAAAGAGACCACAGATGTCTCCCTTGTGAGTCACTCAGAGATTAGAACAGGTCATTTAAGATTAATTACCTCTTAAATTAGGGTGGAGCTAGGAACTCAACATTGTACTTTAAGAGGTAAAATAAAACATTTCAAGGCTTTACTACAAAATCTCATTCAGACTCTCTCATAGATTGCTGAGAGGTAAAGGTTAGTTTAACTTACATAAATCTACATCGTCCACTATGCTAGTAATTTAATCATCTCAAGGAGGGTGTTTCCCAGCATACTGTATCATATGTAAATAATCTTACTGCAATTTCTAGCTGGTTTACAAAATCTCAGCTCATCTTAAATGCCAAAAACAAAGTGATAGGCCACAAAGTAGTCCATTGCAAAATCTCACAATCATGTATTCAATTGTTTTCTAATTATTGAGTTTTTCTGATGCATTCTGGGCTTACTGAACTGCATGTTGTAGCATTTGGTTGAAGTTGTGTCTGTTGTGATTAACATATTTTTTATTTATTAAATGAATAAAAGAATATGAATTATAGCTAAGGAAGTGCTTACAGAAATGGTCAACATCAGGAACAAGTTGAGCCAGAGTGTAAGAAGGAACTGCTGTAAAGCAAACAATAGTACATATTTAGAGTGTTTTTTGAGGTGGAGTCGCTGGGAATGGATTACAGTTGCCTTATAATGTTTCTGGCAGGAATATTATGATCAGTGTAGGCTTCCTAGAAGTGGTGAAGGTTACTTAACATAGAAACTGAAGTAACATTAGTTCACATTTATTTAAAGTAAAACACTAAGTATTAATTCATAGAAATATCTTATTCATATAAAACCTTTCACTGTAATTAAAACCTTATGATATAAATAGTCACTCTTACAAGTACTTTTTAAAGTTTGTAAGTGCAGCTACACTGTGTAATTGATGCTGTGCTAATTCCCAACCTCTTGCTCTAATTCGTTTGGGAACACCTGAATAAAATCAGCACGAATAGTAATGCAAATGCAGACAAACCTGTGAATGAAATAGAAAGGCACTACATATTTTAATACTTGTGTCAAAAGAAAATTATTCTTTAAAGATACACATAGGTCAATATTCAGGGTCAGCAAATTGTAACTCGTCTTGTATGTGGTAATACCCCGATGACAGAATACTAGCAAGGCACTAATTATTTAATCTCTTGATGGTTGCCTTTAATTAAGTGGCAGCATTGTGTCCTGAGCTTAGGAGTATCTCATCTCTAACTGTGGTAGCAGTGTTAGTTAAAAAGCCAGGTTGATTTGTGCTTTAATTCTCTGCATCTTCACTGGCTTTTGGCCCCTTCTGGAATTGTGAAGTGGCAATAATGATATCTGCTGCCTTGTGAGTGAAGAGGTACAGCTGTAAAATATGTGACTCTTCTGATTAAAATTATCAGCATAATCATTGCTACCTAATTCAGTATTTATTCATAGGTTCATAGGTTCATACTAGGCTATCTGCCCGAGGGCATTTACAAGCCTAGCCCATAGTTTTGTGGCTTACGCCACCCCTTTAGTATGGGGAACTATACCCATTATTTTGCTGTGCCTCTGTCGAGCAGTGACACTGAGGTAATCCCCGCCACTCCTGTTTTGTTTCCTTTTAAACTATTCTTTATGCTATTCATTAAACAAAATGGGAAAAAAAAGTCATCTGCCTTACAGTACATGAATCATCCTTTTCAAAAACATCTTTTTGTATGCAAACAGCAGAGTTACGGGAAGAAACTGAGGGCATCTTACAGTTGTATTCCCTTTGCTGAAAGAATATATAGGTAATATTTAAAAGGATATTGGGTCTGTTAAGTCTTACTAATTCTTTGAAAGTCAACTACACAGCAGTGATTGCTAAAACAGCATCAATCTGCTTTAGATTTAGGAAAAGAAAATGGATTACCAAAATGGTTGCCCACTGATCAACAGGTTGATTAAAGGTCTCCCTTTATGAAAATTGAAACTCAGGAAAAAAGCCAGCATCATATAGTTACTGGTTAGTAATTACACAGGCTAGGATGCCAGCAAAGTTGAAATTTGGAGAATGAAAAAAATAAATCAACCCGAAAGGGAGAAGAAAAAAATCTGGTGGGAAAGAATCTTGCAGTTGTTCAGCAGAAAGCAGTTCACATTTCTGATTTGATACATGAGATGACTTTCAGTAATTTAGAGAAAAAATAAATCAAATGCACTCTGAGATGTTTAGTGTAAGTAAAGCACAGAAGGAATCTGTAAAGTCAAATAAAATAGAATAAACTTTATCTAGCTATTTGGATGAACTGATAAATAGCAAAAATTGAGACTGATAAGATAAAAAAAAACAGGCTGGCTGAGCATGAAGCTTCTTAGGAAGAGCTGTTTCAATGAAAAGTGGAGTTAGACAATGGTATGCAAAGAAAACATGAGATTTTCTGCTGTACCACAGAAACTGGAAGGGAAAGACTGCATTCATTTTATGAAAGTACAACTAATCAATTGAAGTGGTGTTCCACAGCAGGATTTTTGTTAACTGAGAGACTGCATCATTTGTATGCTGTAGTTATATAAGGTCATAAGAAAGCAGCCAAGACCTATATTAGTAAAGATGCCATCATAACTAAAGGGAGACTTGCTCCTGGCAAAGTGTTAAAAATTGGGGATAGCAGAATGTTTATGGAAAATGATGGTTCACTATACATCAGGAAGAAGAAAAAATTAGAAACAAGTTTTTCCTAGTAGTCAAGGAATATTTAGATGTGAGATTCAATCTGCTAAAGCCATCTTCCTTCAGAATACTTTTTTCCTGGATTATCAAAGACATTTGTGGATACAGAATAGGCTGAGAGGAAAATAAAAAGGTTTAGCCAACAAAGAGTGAGCCAGCAAATGGAAGAGGACTAGTTTTCATTCTTCTGACAATGACCATAGAGAGACTATGCCTGTGAAATCCTGTCCATTGTTCCAAAGATTGAGTGACAGGACAGAAGAAAAAATCAGGAGCATCTTGCACATGAACCAGAGGCTGGTGTTAGGAGAGAAGAATAATACAGAAAAAGACCAGCAATATTGTGAAATTAGTGAATAAATGGGAGAATATAAAACATAAGTCCCATTAGATATAGCAATAGGCACAAAATGTGGCTTTGCAAGAAGAAGTGGCTAAGAAAGAATTAAATTTTGTTGACTGTGTTAAACTGGTAGATGAAAAAAAGCATATTTCCCACTTTATCATCAGTATTTAGGACAATAAAGTGACTGAAGTAGTAACTGCATAAAACAGTTTTTGTTCTAATTAATATTTGAATAAAGATTTCCTAATGTCAGCTGCATGCTATATTATAAAGCTACTTTGGACAATGTGCAGTCAAGGATAAATATGAAAAGGGGAGTCTTGTGAGTGATTGCTGTATATGTTAAAGATATTAAAGCAAGGAAGTACCTTTTCTAAGTTATAAGTATCCAGGCTTTACAATGTAATAAGGTAAAATAGACTGGATAGCAGCAAGTTAGAGTTAATATAATGTAATGATGGCTGGGTGGGGATCTAAAATATATTGATCTTATTATATTTAGAATTAAGATTACAACTTCCTTTGTTTTTTTTTTTTAATAGAAGTGTGTATCAGGGGAAATACCCTTGGTTTGAGCTATAAACATTTTTCTTTCTTTCTTTAATTTATTTATTTATTTCCTTTGTTTACCAGGGTAGTGCACTGATCAATATTAATCAATTTGAGGCTTAGCTCAGGTGAAATACAAAACATTTCACAAACAAAATATAAAGAAATGTAAGTAATAGAATAGTTCAAACTAACTGCATAGAAAAAATGTGTATGTATACATATATATACATATATATATATATATATATGTGTGTGTGTGTGTGTGTGTGTGTGTGTATATATATATATATATATATATATATATCTATGGGTCTACCTGAAAACACCGAACGCTGACAACGCCAACAACGAGATAACCGACACCAGAAGATAGACAATGGAGATGACCGACGATTGAAAATCCCGACGTTGAGAACACCGACATGTTAAGGTAAGTGTGTGATAGTGACGGACGTTAGGGTCAGGGTGTTGGTAAGGTAAGTGTGCGATAGTGACAGACTTTAAGGTTAGGGGCAGGTTAAGTGAGTTAGGGTTAGGGTGCGGGTAAGGTAAGTGTGCTATAGTGACAGACTTTAGGGTTGGGGCAGGTTAAGTGAGTTAGGGTTAGGGCGCGGGTTAGGTGAGTGTGCAGTAGTGACGGATCTTATGGTTAGGGTTTGGGTTAACGTTAGTGCATAGATAGTTGTGTATGTAAGGTTTAGTGTAGGTTTGTAAGGTTTTTGGTGTGCTTGTGTTGTGTGTGTGTTTTACGGAAAAGGTATTTTTTGTTTTGTTGATTGTTGGGATTGGGGTTTGTCGGGCATGTGAAGTTTCATATTTTTGAACTTTCGGTTTTGTGGTGTCAGTTATCTCGTTGTCGGTGGTTTTGCGTGTCAGTGTTTACAAGTAGACCCATATATATATATATATATATATATATATATATATATATATATATATATATATATTCGTGAACAAGAATACTGCAATGTACAATCAATCAGAGTGTAATATGCAATATATTCATTAGTTTCTAAAGTGTGTCAATCTTCTTGAAATCTTGAAGAGGAGGAGAGACTCAGTAAGGAGATAGGTTAGATGGTATGTCCTGTACTGAAGCAAGAACATTTGGCTTAGATAATTTTGCATTCTGAATTTGAAATAAGTGTTGATTTCCTTAATGTATCATCTAATGTATTTTTAAGCAAATAAGCTTAAAAAGGAAGACCCAAGGCAAATGGGCCCCCAGAACAAGCTAAATCCAACCTATATTTTCACTTCCCACTGTTCATAGTACTCCTCCAAGACTACCCTTCACCACTTGCAGTGAGACTTATCACTTCCAACTCAGCCTACAACCTTAGACATCAGAGAATAGTAGGACACAATCTTCAACCACCATCTACTAAACTGCAAAGCTCTGGCTCTACTGTCTGTGTACCTGCTCCAAAACTGTGGCTGTCCCTTCCTCAATATCTCACCAAGCACAGTAACTGCACAATGCTCAGGTCCCAACTCAAATAGTACCTTTTTGAGCAATATAACTGCAGATACCAAAATACAGGAAATAGCACTTAATAAACATTACTCTCCACAAAGTTAATTTGCTCACACTTCACCCCACTTATACAATCATTTTATTGGTTACCACTATTTTTCTGCTTCACGTAAACAAGTTCATAGCTTCTTTTTCAACTTGCTTAATGTCATGTTACAGCTTTTACATTTTTAGTGCTGCTGTCTCCTTGGACTCTATGTTTTTGCAATTACTTATCTCTTGCTTTGTCCTGTAACTACCTTACTGTAACCCCAAAAATTTCCAAGGCTAAGCCTGTCTGTAAGAATTGATAGGACTGTAGAATACTGGAATGAACTGGAAATAACTGGAAGAAACTGGAATGAAACTGGAACAAATGTCTTTATCTTTTAATTAATCAAACTTGTGCTAAACAGGTGCCAGTCTCTCCTTTATGGGCCAAATCTTCTTGCCCATTTCAGAAAAAAGTCTGCACACACTGTAGTTTGGTTAAGAATGCTCCTGTTTGGTATCTACTTCTCTGAAGTGCAGGCTAACACAGAAAGTCTTTGGCTAACAAAGTTCACAGTTGACTGCAAACTAGGAGCCATAATCGAAACTCCTAATGACGTGGACATCCTACAAAAGGACCTCACTGAGACAGATGCCTGGTGTCAAAGCCATGGCCTCGAGCTCAATGCCAAAAAGTACATTGTCAGCCACTTTGGTAAAAACTTTGTACCCATGAACTACCACATAGGTGGTAGTCTACTTAACACCGAAAGTGTGATAAGAGACCTTGGGACACAGGTGGACAGCAGTCTCTCCTTTGATAATCACATCACCATATTAGTCAGGAAATCCTTCTACATGGCACACTTCATCACAAAAGGTTTCTCATCCAGGAAAATAGAGGTCATTGTTCCCCTCTACTCGGCACTCATTAGACCCGTTATTGAGTACAATGCACCTTTTGGTATGTACCTCACAAGACATCTACAACAACTGGAAAGTCTGCAGAAATACCTCACAGAGAGGATTACAGGCCTCAAACAGATGCCCTAAGCAGACCGTCTAAAAAAAATTCCAGCTTTACTCCGTCGCATATCGCCTAATCAGAGGCGATCTCTGCCTAACATACAAAGCTATGTCAAACTCAGTGCTGTTGGACATGCTCCACTTAAAGAAATTCCAATCCCTCCGAGTTACACGCTCTAGGGACCTAAACCTTGTCACCACAATAAACAGAACATGCTAGTGGGATAGATTCCTGTCCCAGAGACTTCCCATGCTCTGGAGCAAACTACCTATCTATATCAAACAAAGCTCTTTATTAGTACTCTTCAAGAAAAATCTTGATGACTGGATGGGAAATAGGAAATTCACCCTGGGGATCAATTCTGTGGCTCTGCTTGACAGGGGCACAGGAAAATAATTTTCTTGGGTGGCAAAAGCTAGGGTACCTTTTTGGCTAGGCTTATATAGGCCCCAGGGCCAACAGCCTAGTACCTACCTATTAACCTATGAACCTATTATGCACAGTGTAAGTAGATGGCAATGATATCTATATCAAATCTTAATGTTCATAGCTTCTGCATTCATTATACTGTCCATAAAATCTGTACTCAGGAGGGTACTGTCTCCAATAACAGTGTTGATAATTATGTCCATAGTTTCTGCACTCATATTCAAATAATTATGTCCATAGCTTCTGCACTCATTCTGATCCTTCTGAATAATATCATTAATATTCTGGAATGCTGGATACTTGACCTGACTTCTGCACTCATATTGGAGTGTCTGTACTACAATTACTTTCTGCATATCAGTCCAAAACAAACTAGCTTTACTGACTATTAACAATAAACTAGAATTTATTATATTCCCAACATCTGCATTCGAAATAACATTGCAAATGTTTGCGTCGTGTTTTGTTTGGAAATCTGCATGTTATGTACATGGACTGTATTGACATCTGTATCTGCGATACTCCGACTTAACTCTGTATTTTGAATAGATCTTGCATAGGCCTAGAAATGTAACGTTAGGCTTGTATCTTCATATTATAGTTCATATTTTAAAGTAACTACAGAAATAGATACCTGTGTGTGTTCAGGTATCTTCTGGAGGAGTTGTAAGATCAGGTTTCATTTAAATGTATTTTATCAGACAAAAATATAGTGTTTTCTTTGCATAAGCCTAGAAATAAAGCCATATTAAAGCAGGTCTTCACAATATGCATAAATCTTCAGTAAATGCAATTTCAGTCAGTGAAAATAACCTTTAGTCAAGAATACTGATAAGAACAGAATGTGCAGTACATTTCAGTCTTCTTCTTCTTCTTCCGGCTTTTCCCAATTAGGGGTCGCCACAGCAGATCACCTGTCCGCTCATGACTGGCAGTGGAGTTTTACGGTGTCGAGTTGCCAGCCCGGCACCCAGCCTTCCACTGAAGGCACACACACATGCACACACTCACACCTAGGGTCAATTTGGAGTGTCCAATCCACCTACAGCATGTCTTTGGGATGTGGGAGAAAACCGGAGCACCTGGAGGAATCCCACGTGACCACAGGGAGGACATGCAGACTCCGTACAAAAGGCACCCCAGCCGAGGATCGAACTGGAGAACCTCATGCTGTGAGGTGACAATGCTAACCACTGCACCACCGTGGCCACCCTGCGCAGTACATTTCAGTACAAACACATTTTGTTTATATGGTACAAGGCTTGGGAGCCAAAGTTAAGGAAGAGTTTAGACATTTACAGGATTTTGCTATTATTACCAAATACTTTAGACACAGTTAGTTTAGTTCACAGGTAGATTAGTTGTAGTGTACACCAGTTGTTTTGTCAGTCATTTGTAACTGGAAATGTTATATTGCCCACAAGTTTACAGTATAAGAAAGTTCCAAGGACAGAAACAGGATGCATCCCTTATGATATGCTGTTCTGATGTGTCTATTAGAAAAAACAATTAAGATTATTGAATAACATGTTAACTATTTTTACCAGTTACATTTATTCCTCTGTTTATTTTACATGTACAGAAATATTTGCATCTCTCTGGATGGCAGCACATCAACAGAAGAACTACTCTACTTGTGGAATCATGAGTTGGAATGGGTAGATGGTCACAGAATGGTGGACTTGGTGGATTACGAGAGGTTCAAGCAGAGCTACATTGCAGCAGCTAGGAAAGTGTTTACCAGTGAAGAACAGGTATTATATGGCTACTTGACATTATTAGGTGACATCAAACTCAAAAAAAAAAAAAAAAAATATATATATATATATATATATATATATATATATATATATATATATATATATATATATATATATATATATATATATATATATAATTATTCTTTTTCCATTGCATAGTAGGACTTCCAGACATACAATTGTTGATTGCTGTTCTTAACTTTATCCTGATTTATTTGCAGGTGATGGCTGCTGTTCTACTGTTAGTATGATGTATGATGACTTCTTTCATTAGATGCAATGTTCAACTAATGTATCTTTCTGTTTTGGTTGTGGTTCAGTTGGATGTAAAAGACTACTTTAACTTATTTTAGCAAAAAATTAGCATTCATTAGTTTGTTAAGGGATCATTACAGTAATATATAATTAGATTCAAATGCATGCATGCTTGCATGCACATGTGCACAGACACATGCATACATGCATGCACACACGGTTAACATCTTGCATTCACTGCCATCAGTCAAATACATGTTTAGCATTCTGTCAGAGGATCTATTAACCAAACTCTTCAGGGCTTTTTGGGCTGGTTATTATCCTTAATCAGGATAAGTCAAATATAGGGACTGTCCACATCGACACTTTTGTTTGTAGGACCTTTTTGAAGACCTCTTCTTGCAAGATTTTCACTCAGATGAGAATCCAGTAGGTAACATAATTGTTTGTGCACATTTTAATGGAAAATTCTTACTACAAGGATAACCCCCTTTCTTCTTGTGTTCTGTAGTGCTAGACTTCTTATGAAGAAAGATTCAGTAGTACCTCAGGAACCTGTGGGATCAAAACATCCAGTCCCTGGGCTATAAGCTTCCCTCATATGTTGTGGAGTTTAGGAATTCCTCTAATGTCATATATTTAAAAGACCACATCTCCCTTATTATCCTTGATCTTTATCGCCATTTCCAGGCCAGATGATTAATGCAGATAATGATGACACTGTTTGAGGAGCACATTTTCAAGATCTCAGCACTGGGGGTGGGGGTTTGCTGTTCCCCTCTGATTGAGCCCAATAGATAATTTATTAGAGGATACTGACTATTTTATAAACTGTGTCAACATTCCAGTCCTGACCCTAGCTTGAAAGCTAGTTAGAGACAACCCTACAGTAATGTAGTATATCAGAAAGTGTGTGTGCGTGTGTGTGTGTGTGTGTGTGTGTGTGTGTGTGTGTGTGTGTGTGTGTGTGTGTGTGTGTGTGTGTGTGTGTGTGTGTGTGTGTTGGGGTGGTTTTATTTGTCTCTTCAGGCTTTTTCTATTACAAACCAGCCAAAAACCCTGGCAGATGCATTGCACAGAGAAATCATTACCTTTCACAAAACAATACCAGACAGACAAGCAGACAGACATTTCTGATGGTCACTAGAAAGCAGGGTCTTCTAATGATAGATATGTTTGCCTCTTACATGAGTCATCATGTGCCACTGTTTTGTTCAGAGATCTACCCAGGAAAGCCAAAATACACTTCCAAAGCTCAATGATGTCAAAGCAGTTAGATCAAATAAAATGATTAATTAGGAGAGTGTTAAATAAAATCCACTGCCAGGCTAGCTACCTGGTGGCTTTAACATTGGCTGTAGATTATGGTCCCTGTTGATGTGACATCCCAACCCCATGTCCAAAAATGGGGAAAAGGGGATTTGGATGGATGGATGGGTGGGGTTGCTAAATAAAATTAGACAACCAGCTACTGGTTCTTTTTATGATTGTAAGTACTTTTTAAATGTAATACTGTTTTTTCTGTATCCTTTTCATGTTACACATGAGGATCAGCAGCCTCCATCTTGCCAGCTTGACAATCCCTACAGTCCCCCACTGCACAATCATTTGACTAATGGTATGAGAAAGGTCATCATCTGTGTGGTCTAGGATTTTGGATCCTGAACTCCTAACCGGGTGGCTTGAACTTCACTTCACTCAGGCAGGATTTGCAGTGCTGGTCCAGTGTCATGTATGTGTTTCCATGCATGAGCCAAATCTAGCTACAGTGCTTATTGTTTGGCAGACTCAGCTGAATATCTGGCCCATGTGCTTGTTGCTTCACCTCTCCACTGCAAAATAGCATCATTACAGTGGGATATCCAGAATATGTGCAATTTTGTGCTGGCCACTCACTTAAGCACTCCGTGACTGAGTCCTTGAGCATTCAAGTCTCTAGTTGATTCTGAGTAATCTGGGTAAAAATATTTTTGGACATTTTTGCAGTCATTAATTATATATAGCAGGACAACCCAGCATGTTAACTCCATTTATTCCTGCACACTCTTAGTACTTAGCCAGTAAATGTAGAATTACTTCCCTTATGGTAGCCTTCTAATAGCAGTATAGCTACACTTTCATGACTATTGAATGGCATAATGTAGGTATCTCCCTCATTCTATACACAATCACCTTGCATGAATATAGGCAGTCCATTTCTATATGGTTCGAAAATTAAATGTGGCTAGAGGCTGACTATGCACATGCTTGATATTGAAGAGAGCAGCACTCTTAAAAGTAATGGTCCTTTGTGCAACTGAAACCTTGGACTGAGAATAGCACCTTCAGTAATAATGGGAACTTTCTTACTATAGTTGTTAGTGACAAAGGATGCTTAATTGTACCTATAATGATGACTTAGTCTCTTATAACTATTACTATATAAGATTCTATTTGGACTTAAAGTTACTTCTCCAGTTCCCTGAAATGCATAATCTGGCAAATGGGGCTCCACTGACACTAGCCCTTCCGCAGACCTCCCTTAGTCTCTCTAAGTTTTCTTGTGCACTTAGTCAGCTAACAGTTAAAGCACTGGACAATATGGAGGGACAGCAAATGTGTTTCTCTTCAGTTGTCAACCTCCAAGCACTTGGTATACTGCCAATGTAGTATCTGCCTTGTGCTCACTGATAATGAACTCTTACTAAATACAGAAAACTGTTGAGAGGTGTAAATACCTAGCTAACATGGAGGCAACCTTTTAAGAAAGACTATTTGCTGTGACAATTACATAATCCCATCCTTCACTCACACTTGTAGAAAACTAATAATCTTAACTGAAAAATAAACCACAAACTGTTTGCGGTTTATTTTGCAGCTAAGCTTGTTAGTTCACAGCACCGCTGTGCGGAAGCCGTGGCTCTTCAGGGCACCACAGCGCACACTTTGGTAACCCCTGAAATATGCACATCATGCACGCCGTTGTGGGGGGGGGGGGGCTTGGGAAAACCTGGATTCAGCAAGGGAGCCAAGAATCAAAAAAGTTTGGGAACCACTGCTCTAGGTGATTCGGTCATGGTAACTAATGTCGCCAAAAATGGGCATGGGTAGTTACTAGTGATAAGTGGGTTGAGGACCTGGCCTACTCTGACCCACGCCAGGGACCTTTGCTAATGGTGGGAGGGTTATATGCACCCCTATTGGCCAGTGTATGCCTGCCATAAAGCCCAGAAGCCCTGGGTCAATAAACAACTCCCTGGCCAGTGTCTAGTTGACCAGCCTGGGTTAACTGGGATAGCTCTATTGAGCAAAGGCTGGGTGTAAAACCAACCAACCTGCCAAACATGAACTGAGAATTGCTCTTCTTAATGTAGGTTCACTGACAGGATGCAGCTTGAAAGTGAATGACATGATGATACAGAGGAGACTGGACATACTATGTATCCAAGAGGCAAGATGGAAGGGCAGTGCAATAAAGCCACTTGGCTTGGGATCCAGACTCTACTACTCAGGTGGGGGACAGGCTAGAAATGCGGTTGGAATTGTGATGAGAGAGAGGCTTCAGAAGGCAGTGAAGGATATCATCAGAATTAATGACAGACTCATGGCAATCAGACTCCGGTGTAACGATAGGGCAGTATTCATAATCTCAGCCTACGTCGCAAAGCAGGGTTGTAATAGGAAAAGAGTGCATTCAGACAGCAGCTGCGGGACCTACTAGATAAAGTAGGACAACATGATTTGGTGTTGATAATGGGTGACTTGAATGCACATATCAGGACAGACAGAACAGGATATGAGGACTGCCTTGGTCCACATGGGTGGGGCAACAGGAATAAAGAAGAAGCCATTCTAGTCTTCTGTCTGGCAAATGGCTTGACAGTAACCAACACATGGTTCAGAAAGAGAAACAGTCACAAGATCACATACAAGAGTAGCCAACATGCAACTCAGGTAGACTTTCTCCTAGTAAGGAAAAGGCATTGGGGTAGAATTCATGATTGCAAAGTCATCCCCAGTGAAACAGTTGGTCCACAGCATAAACCAGTAATTGCCACAATCAGCTGCAAGCAGTGGTCAGAGAAGGCTGTAAGTTCAACAGAGACCAGACTGAAGACCTGGAAGTTGACTGGAATGAAGTACAGCAATTCAAGAAATTACTCAGGGCTAGCACCCCAAGAGAGGGGGAAACAGGTGGAGTTGAAGAAGAGTGGCAGCACCTAAAAACAGCACATGTTAGGACTACAGAAAAGATACGTGGCCTAGAAAGGTATGGAAATAAACTACATAAGGAAAGCTGGTGGTGGAATGCAGACGTCCAGGAAGTCATCAAAAGAAAGAAGAAGTTCAGGAAGAAGTGAGAGATGGAAAAGACTGACCAGGCTAGGAAGGACTACTGGTTGGCTCAGAAAGAAGCTAAGAAAGAAGTTGCAATAGCAAAGAATAGGGCATCGGAGGACTCTACCAACTTCTGGAAAGTGACTCGGTAAGGGGCACAATGAAACTATATCAGGTTGCAAGGCAAAGACAGAAAGATAAAGAAAATAATCAGACACCCTTCATAAGGGATGCCAGCAACAACCTGCTCACCAGTCCACAGGATATCAAAGGCAGATGGAAATAGTATTTCCAGCAGCTTCTGAATGAAGAAAACCCCACAGAAGTTGTACTGCCCCAGAAACAGCCTACAATAAGAGAAGAAGAAGAGGAACCCACCTTTGAAGAAGTAAGAACATCACTGAAGAAGATGGTCAGGGAAAGCAACAGGCTCAGATGAGGTCACAGCAGATATGATGAAGATGCTAGTTGAAATAGGGGAGAAATGGCTCCTGAGGGTACTAATAGCAGAGTGGAGAGAAAGGCGTATCCCAGATGACTGGAGAGTAAGCATACTTGTGCCAGTGTGTTCAAGAACAAAGGGGACATCCACAACTGTGGGCAGTACAGAGGCATCAAACTCCTACCACATTGCATGAAAGTTCTGGAGAGGGTGATTGATAAATGGATGTACAGAGTTGTAGAATGTAAGATGGGAGATGAGCAATTCGGATTCAGATTAGGATGCAGCACAACTGACCTGAGGTTTGCAGTAAGACAGATACTTGAGAAGAAGCTACAGATGAGGAGAGAGTCCAACAGGGCATTCCTAGACTTGGAGAAAGCATATGACAAGGTCCCAAGAAAGCTGATCTGGGCAGTACTGTGGTGGTTTTAAGTCCCAGAAACACTGGTAGAATTAGTGCAGGCTATATACAAGGACCCAGTGACTCAAGTATGAACAGTGTTTGGCCTCACAGAGGGGTTCCCAGTGGGACTGAGTATACACCAGGGCTCATCTCTGAGCCCAGTGCCATTCATACTAGTGATCGACTAGATTAGCAGACCGGTTGGAGGGGACAGATTAACAAAGCTGATGTATGCAGATGGTGTGGCAGTACAAGCAGACTCTGAGCTAGAACTTCAGTAAAAGATAAGAGAATGGAATGCAAATCTAAATGCACATGGAATGGAATGAAATTAAGCACAGATAAGACAGTGGTAATGGCAGCAAATTGGGGAAATCAGAAGAAGCTGAGAATAGAGATAGAAGGGAAGGTAGTGGAACAGGTAAACAGCTTCAAGTATCTGGGAGGGGTGGTTGAGGAGAAGGGTAGTCTGAATGAAGATGTCAAAGCATGAATTAGAGGGGCTGCAGCCAACTGGCATAGTGTATCAAGTGTAGTCTATGACAGAAGAATGCCAAAGAAGCTGAAAGGTAAGGTGTGCAAGACAGTGGTGCGACCAGTACTACTGTATGGTACAGAAACCTGGGCAGTAAAGGCAGAACAGTTGAAGAAGCTAGAGGTGATGGAAATGAAGTGCCTGAGAAGGGTGGTAGGATGCACACTGTGGGACTGACAAAGAAATGAGGACTTAAGAGCAGAAGCCAAAGTAGCTTGGATTGCAGAAAAGTAGAAAGAGAGCAGATGATCCATGGTTTGGGCACATGTGAAGAAAAGCAGAAGACAATCTGGTGAGGAAAATTTGGGACAGACAGGAAGAAGGTAAGAGGAAGCAGGGACATCCAGCAAAGAGGTGGATGGATTGTGTGAAAGAAGATGTGCAACAATCAGGCATGAGTGTTGAAGAAGGCAGGAGTGTGGCACTGAATCAAGAGAGTTGACGACAGTTAACACAATATCCGAACCCCATGTAGAAAAATGGGAAAAGGGGGGCTGAGGATGATGATTCTCTAAATGTATCGTGGAGTTTGGCATGTACGTTTATTAAAGTTATGAGACTATTGTCTGCTATATTCAGCCTTCTTCCCTACACTATGAGTACTGAAGTAATAATTGCCTCCTGAATGAAAGGTGGCATTTTGCCTTCTTTTACTATTCTGTTGTAGAGGCAAAGCAAACACTTTATTAATTCTGGGCCTTCCCTTCTGTAAACTTCCACAGATAGTTTTTTGCACTTTCCTGTGTGCTGTATCTCTAAGAAAGTCCAGTTCTCTGCAGATATACTGATGTAAGAGGCCAGCTCATGACTAGGCACACATTGCTCCTACTGTAAATTTCTAGGCAGAAAACTGTAAAGAATTTCCTTATTTCTGCATTGGTACAAAGTATAGAATGACTCAGGTTATAGAGTTTTGCAATGTATGATTTACGTCTCTTCTTTTTAAGCAGCCAAGAAATTAACTTGGGATTGGACTCTCCAAGAAGCCACCAACTGTACCCATGATATAGTTATTGTGCCTCCACTTGGGAACTACTTACTAGTTGGATTTCTGCTATAAGTAGTTACTCCTCTTCTTTTGGATGACATGACTGTGGAGATTTAGAAAGGCTGTGTTGGATAACAGTCACCTTATCTTCCCTTTCTCTATGTTCTTCTGCCTTCCTTCTTTCTCCTTCAAGTCTCATCAGTTTTGCTATATTTGTAGCCTCACACTTGCCTCATCACAGCAGGGACATGTCTTCCATCCCCACATTGTTTTCTCCTATGGTTGTGGCTATTGTCTCCCATAAGATTTGCATATTCTAACTACATTGCCATTTTTAGTGGGCCTGTCTTTGTCTGATGGTTTGTGGAACCCCTGAGACCTATATGAGGGTATGTAATGGGGCATGGTCCAGTTATGTTCATGGCTTTAACTGACATACCCTGGTTCTGAAGAAGTAGAATTAAATATAACCTGCTGATTTGATGAGTAACATTTCTGGGAAATGTGAATTGCCACTTATCTGGATAGTATAGTGTCTATCTATCTGTCAAGCCTGAGCCTCTGTTAAGGGACAGATAATGCCTTCTTATGTGACTCTTGACATCTATATAGTATATCACTTAGTGGGTTCATTGTATAACTGAAATACTGGAAAATATTTTTTGGTAGCACTGTGGGCTATTTTCTAATATTGTTCTAAATAATTCTTGGAACAATTCTGTGTCATGTTTATTTGGAGCAGTTATGTCTCCAGTAATGTACCTCTGACCATCAATTATACAAAAAATTATCCAGCTGGCTTTTCAGTTTGTGAACACTTTTCAGTATAAAGCCTGAGTTGCTCATAAAATAATATACTAATTTCCTACCCCTTCAAACACCACCTTATAATTGGTAAACACCACTGGAAATCGATTGCATTATACTTTATTTTTAACCATTAATTTAATTTCATGTAAACATATCACTCTTTCTTGAGCCACTGTCCTGACTTCCTGCGGTAGTTTTTTTCTCTTAATTGGATTATAGCATACTCCTGTATTCCACTTTAAAAGCAATACCTTTCAAGAATTAGCATTTTTATTATCCTGAAAGTCTCCCCAACCCACTGTGGCACCTTTTCTAACCATGTTCTGGGCTGCACTCAATGCAGATTTTGGGTATAGTAATGTTGATGTTATGCTGGTCTTAAAGATCAAGTGCAACTTTTGTTGAACTTACCTGCAGTTTTTCAGTTTCTTCTGGAATGACAGGATGTCTTCTCATTCTGCAAATCCAATTTACTGGATATTCTGTTGTTTCATTTTACTGTTATTTCCTGTTCGCAAACATTGGTTCTCCATGGGCTTACAGGGGCAGTACTTCCTGTTTTTGCATCTTCATGCTTGTTGCTTTGATGATGTAAAGTTGGATCTTACCTGCATTTCCTGCATTAGAAATCTCTTTTATCTATTTTTTGTAGCAAAGTAAGTAACTATATTAATGCTGCACATGGACTTAGTGTAGCATGTCTGTTTATTAATGGAACAGGTTTTACGTCAACATTCATTTTCTGAAAAAAATTAACTATAATCTATGGAGCTGTAATTTCTAGCATTAGTGCCCAACTGTAATCCTCAGTGATGTACTAGAAAATTAAATGTTTTATGAGGGATGGACAGGGTAAAAATTTGAGTCAAAATCAGGGTATTCTTCAAATGAGACAGCCCCGTCACCAACTCTTTATGAGGTTAACATCAGAATGATAGTTTGTCTACAATAACCTCTTAACAATCATTAAAAAAAAACACTCTTTCAGTTATCATAGCATTTCATAATCAGTTATCAATGTGCTGTAAAAATAAAATAAGAAGCACTGTTCTGCTTTTACTGTGCCATTGTAGAAATCTTTCCTCGCTAGTCTGTAAAGAGAAATCACTTTCAGTTTACCATTCCATGAACTGATAGATCGACTTTAACAACTCAGTATAAATTTTTCTAGAGCAACACGTCTCCAGCAACATTAACATGGACATGGTTGTATATATTATATTCTGCTTCAACAAATTCATGTTAGCAAAGAAAATAACTCCTGTTGCAGCATTCATCATGTCACTTGAGGAACATTTTCTCAAATCAGCAAAAGGCATACCATAAAAAATGTCATGTTTAGTGGCATAAAACTACACACAATGCAGGAAGAAGAAATGTCTTTGGGGGGAATCTGCATGAAAAGAATACCACCACCAGGGAACAGAATGATCTGACCCCATTGGTAGTGGGCTTTATTGGTTTCCTGTGAGGAAGGTACTACATAGTTATTTATTTGCAGCCATGTTCAGTTGTACATATAATGTATTTGCAATACAGATTGCATGATGATATGAATATATTCAAATTATCTCTTAGGCAGTCACCCTACTTTATCTGAATATAGTCTTTTTACATTCTTTGCTCAGTACGTGTACTGTGGACAAAAGGAATTATGATTAACAATATCGTACTTCTGTTGCCACCATCACCCCAACCTTCATGCTATGTAAAAGATTAAACTTTCTGTAAAGAAAAAAGATATAGTCACTCTAATGTTCTTCCTGGGCACCATTGTGGATTAGCTTGGTTCTCATCATTTAGTCATTTTAAAACTTGATTAAATCAACAATATTCATCAACACTGTCAGCGTTACCTGAAAGAAAAGACAGTAATTCAGACCACATATTAATTTAAAAATTGTTTATTTTACCTGATAATGTGCTGTTTCTGGTTGCCACTGAGCTCTGTGTGCAGTTTTGTCACAATACTGCACTGTGTTTTTCAGATGTGGTACTGGTCTCAATTATATCTTCCCTAGATTGTGCAGTATCTTTTCTAGCTGGAGCTGGGGTGGGGCATGGTGGTGCTTATTGTTCCTTCCTGACTTGCAGTCTTCCATGTAGGGATCTCTGGTCATCACTCCTTGAGTTCTTTCCTCTATTAGTAGATGACTTGTTGTGTCACTTTTGCATTTTCCACTCCATGTATTGTTCTGTCAGAAAGTATTCTAGTTCAGCATCTCTCTAACAAGAGAAGTGACTGTTTTGTTTTTCTTTCAGAACATGCTTCTTTGACGTCAATGAACTACTATGAGAGGATATAGTAAGTAGGGCTTACTTGTTGAAGATGTTTAACATTGGGCCTCTCTTTTTCCCTGGTTATAGGCTTCTTTTGAGTAGTCCAATATAAGTAATGGTATGCATGTTCCCTGCAGAACTCCTCTGTGTTTAATTTTTTTTTCTGAATTAGCCACTCTCATAGGAAGCAAGGGCCACAGTGCATGATACCCAAGGTGAGTATCTTGTACTTTTAAACCTTCTAATCTTTGAGTTTTCTCTATGATATAGTTGTATTTTGCAGGGAGATGCAATTACTCTGAAAAGAACAGATAGAAAAACAGATCTCTCTCTCTCTCTCTCTCTCTCTCTCCTTCTCTCTCTCTGTCTGACACTGTTTTTTGAAATCCCAGTATACTTCTGCTACATATGTGGAACTGATTTTCAGGATCATCAGTTTTACAGTACTCTACCACCCATTTCCTTTCCAGCTGTTCATTTCTTTGTTGTTGGTGTATGACATCTTTTAATGTAGAAAGTTAGGACATTTTTTGACTACCACTGCAAGTCGATGTTGCTATCGTTTTTTCATCTAGTCCTTCATCCTGGTAAATACTGTGAAAAGACACCCAAGAAAGAGTATCAGTTTATTCTCTTGGGTGGCCAATGTGGACAGTTTCTGTAGGTAAGCAGAGTTTCTGAGCTCAATGAAATTAGCCGAGAGATTGAAAGTAGGCTAGTTAACTGAGACATAAAAATACTTTATGTTTACTTGATAACAATGGGAGCTACAGGGCTATTTTTCTGTTTTACATAGAACTTGCTACCCCCCAGTATACTTTAACTATTTAATTCAATTAATTCAAACCTATGTGAGCAATACTCCTCAAAAATAACTACTTGCACACACTGGACAAAACCACTGGCAAACTTATACCCAAATGCTTATTACTTTTGTAAAACTGTCAACTGTCATAAACAGCAAAAAGTATCCAAAAAGCAAATACCTATAACCGCACTGTTGATGAGTATACATACTTGAAAAGATGCATATTTGGCCAGTGTGTGATCAGTGAACATCAATGAGAAGACACTTGATCAGCTTGCCTGCAACATAATGGACTACATCCAAATCAATGCATGTGCGTGCGAGTGTGTGTGCGTGTGTGTGTGTGTGTGTGTGCATGTGTGTGTGTGTGTGTGTGTGTGTGTGTGTGTGTGTGTGTGTGTGTGTGTGTATGTGTGTGTGTTTGTGTGTGACTGGCTCTGTTTCTATGTCTCTGGCTACCAGTGTGAGTGGGGTATTGGATAACAGGCTGTGATATCATAAGATGCAATTTTATACTGTTGGGTTTATAAGATTATGATGAGGTTCACTTATGTTAAGATTGTTTCTTAATATGATAATTCAGTATAATCCATGTCGATGTACTAAGATGTAACTCTACAAAACACACCAGGCACAATTCTGACATGAAGGGAAGTTTATGAGTATGATTTATAGTAGTTATTGAACTGAAGTGTAAATCAGAAGGTCATCTGTTTTGTAAATGCTGCTTTGAAAAGTTGCTAAGGACTCTTGGCTGGATCATGGCTGAAAACAGTCTTTAAACCAAACCAGCAATACAATTTGGCATGGATTACTGGGGATTTTCCACAACTCTTGTGATAATGTCAAGATATGCGCATAAAAAATAACATTTAACTTGTGACTAAAAATTATGTTTTTGAATTATTGAACAGGGCTGTACATGATTAAAACTGAATATATGCCTAGAAATTAGGCATTTTTTGGTACCAGGATAACCTCTCTGTCCTATACAGACTAATGAATAAGAACTGTGGATTTTTACCCATCATTATATAAAGTTTTAATTACTGTTGGTGTGATACATGTGTGTGCACCGAGTTCAACTTCTGTAGAGAATTATACTGCTTAATAATTATAATGATGAGGATGGAGGGGTACATTGCTTCATGGAATAATGATTGATATTTTTTTATTTGCAGTTAAATCTGATCATGGCTCCACAACAGCCTTTGTTCAATAATATCATAGAGCATGAAGGAGGGTTGATAACAACAAGTTCAACTCATCAGAGCCTTAGACCAGTTAAAAAACAAAAGTCTTTGAATAGCCATAATATTGCTTTGGATGGATACCAAAGCACTTTTGATCTGACTCGTGTAAGGAGACTGCTTGAAGAAAGTCTTAGGGAATACAACAAAGTGAGCCCTAGGATGTCTATTCAGTTTTACAAGGTGTGTAAATGAGTATGATTTATTTTGTTGATGTTAACAAACATTGCTGACTGACAGTATACATTTAATCAGTATCCATTGTTTTACTTTAATTATATTTTGTCATACCTCTCAACTGTCCAGCTTTTTACAGAATGTCCAGATTTTTCTTTCATATTTTTGGTATATTCCTCATAACAATTGTGGTTTTCTAACAAATCAAGAGTGAATTCAATAAATAATGACAGTCATTTGAGTTTCAGAGTTCATATCCTTCAGGAAATGTGTGGTAACACAAAACTTTTTATTATAGCAATTTCCTAAGTATATAAGAGCAACATTTAAAATTTGTCCTTATTTTTGGCTTTGTCTGGATTTCTTGTGCTACAAACTTGAGAGGTAAGTTTTGAATTCTGATTTGATTATTCAGAAAAGGTACCTTAACCTGTATAATTGGTGAAATCATTTCACTTTTGTGATATTACATCAACTTATATAATCATATTTGGATATTAAGTACTGGTGTAAACTCTGTGCCTGACTGCCTTCAAGGATGGTGGAGTACAGCTTCATTATTTCATCAGACATAACACTACTGAAGTACTAAAGCTCATCTCAAATTGTGCAGTATGCCTGCCCTAACACTGGCATATTCTTAAATAAGTCATACTGTTATTTGTAGCTAACAACACCAATAAGCAGCATGTTTGTAGGGGTGGAGTAAAGGAATAGAATTATTAGGCATTTCATAAAATGTATTTAATCCTAGGCTATGATGAATATGTTTGTTATTCTCCATTGTACTCATTCATATTTGAAAATTCAGTGGGTCAGATATTTTTCTAAAAAAATTATAAAGAGAATTATCTGATGTTGTAATAGGCCAGTATACAACAGTGACCTTAATTTAAGTCATTTTGAAGTATTATTCTGCAGGAAAGCAGGATATGTGTTTTGTATGAGGCACTATATCCAGCATTCTTCGCCATGTCATCTGGATCATAGCAAATGCTGTTCTCTGTGCATTTTCATGGTGGTTCCTTAGCTGGTCTAGAATGGTCTAGAATGCTTATATAAATTTCAGTCAGAATGCATTGTTATACTACTACTACTGTGGGAGTGGGATTCAGAAAAATCAGTAGTGTGGCTATGTAACAGAAAGTAATGCAATCAGTGTAATACAAGTGATGCAGAAGGACTGTTGTTGTCTGGCTTGGACAGAATAAGTTAGTAAGTCATTGGCAAAAGAAGAATGAATCACACAACAATGTGGAAAGAGCTACTGCAAGTCATGTGGCCAACAAGACTGAACAGTGAAAGCGTAGCATATTTGCAACAGTCTACATCCACGCATGCATTAATGCGCTGTCATAGACACAGCAGAGGGTTATACAGCAAAGGTCCTACTAATCTTTGAATTGCAAATGGAAAGGAAATGGGTGTGTAAGTCAGTCAAAAATGGGGAAGAGCAAGCAGAGGACCATACTGAAGGGCAAGGGGACTGGAAGACTAGTGTCAAGAGGTGGAGAAGGATATAGTTCTTTGTAGGACAGGTACTTGTTTTTATTTTTACAAGCAGTGCAAAAGAGAAAGATAGTATAAGGAAGGTATGGGTAGGAAGGAGGTTATAAGGATGGCCGAAGGGCAGACAATCCAATACAAAAGCAAAGTTTAGCAGAAATGGGGGGGGGCGCAAAAAGATATATACAGACAAAGGGAGGACAGATAGTAATGGGGAGGATTGGACAATGAAGTGGGTAATCGACATACAAGGAAAAAGAACATCATGATGAAGGATAAGATGAAGTGAGTGCTGACTGCAAAGCTGTACAGCACTGCACCCAACCAAAAGCCAGTCACTTCAATGACTGCCGTCATAGCTGAGACCATTCACTGCTGGCCAATTGGTCAGTGCCAGGCAGGTGTGCAACTCTTCAGGTCACACAAATATGTACTCCAGGCTGTCAATTTGGATCTCCATCTACAGCCATCATCAGGCCTTCTGCCTCCCACCAAATTACCCAGAAGGAATCCCACTGATGCTCACTGATAGTGAGCCTACATCCCTTACCAGAAAAATAGCACCAGAGGACACAAGTGAGCCTTCCAGATCACCTTTGTCACACTGCAGAGAGGGGGGCCTAGAGCTCACTGGAGACCCAGTAGGTGATGGCGAGGTAGGTGTATGATGCAATGGCTGCTGCCACACCTCATCCACTGCCAAAGCCATCATTTAGTTTCACTACTGAAACTAAGCAGACATTCCTTAAGATTCCAAGAGCAGGATAAGTTATTTCTCACACTTATTTCATTGAATTGCATTTCTGTAACACTTATAATTGTGCTATACAGTTAATCTACTACATTTTGCACTGTTATAAAGCTTGTTTTACTATTTCACTGCATTTATGTATTGTTTTATACTGTTTTAACTGTAGTTTTCATTGCTAGATACTGTTTAATTACTCTAATTGCATGTTTACTGAATTACTTAACTGTAAACTGCTTTTTCATACCGAGAGTTGTATTTTCTGTTTGTGAGTGCTTTATCCGTGCTTTTCTGTGCATGTTTAATTTTTTTTTTGAGCTTTCTGTGTTCTAGTCTAGTCTGTTTGCAGTTAAAAGCATTCTCTAGAGTCTGCTTGCTCCTTGATTTGTTTAAAAACTTTCATTTAGTGGCTACAGCTAGTAGCTGTAATAGTTTCCCACTCCCCCTCCCTATTGTTGTGGTGTTCTTATACTTGGTGGCTTTGCAGTTGCCCGCCCATACTGTATATTTGATCTGTGACACTCCTCCTAGTCTAGTGTCATTAGTTCATTCAATGTAATAGAGAACATCTGTGAAGGCCAACCCACTCAGATTCTTAACCTTGAATTAACTTCAGTTCCAGCTTTCTCCATTTCCACTTTACTGGAAAAAAATTCTAAGCTTGTTTCACCCGTTTCCTGCAACAAGTGTAGTCCAGATACAGATTTGCTGTATCCAGGACTGTTTGTAAGCTCTTGAGCCCCCCCACCACCACCACCACTTAACTAAGGTTAAAGCATTCCTGGCACCATAAAGTCTGCTCTTCAAATTTTCCCTTGCAACTAGCCAACTTTTTAGTTTTAGCACTCAAATCTGTTTCTTTGAGCTCAGCACTTGCACAGAACTTGTTGTAAGCACTAAATAAGCTACAAATTACTACAGCACTCAACTTTCCTCACTTGTCTAGAGGAAAACGGTTTTTAGTACTTAATAAGTAAGCACCTATCCAGGCATGTCAAAAGGTCAGCTCCCAGTGTTTTCTCCTGTCTACCTGATGAATCTGGGCATCTTGGGGCAATGCAGCAATTGCCTCATGTACACAGACAACTCTCTCCTCCTACCACCCAACACTACAACCTGTGAGAGATGCACTTATATAGCCAAACTGGAAGCAAAGTTCTCTACACCGAAGACTGGACTAGACAGTCAAGAAGAGAAGGTAAACACTTGCACCACACCACACTCATCACATAGCCCCTCAAAACTTACACCACCAAAACACACACACAGAAACACAGAACACACACCTAAATTCATGGAGGCTCTCAATAAAAATCTACCCAAACAACCAAGACCTCCAAAGCAGAAATGCAAGCAACCTCCACCCCCCAGCATAACCCAAATGACACATAGCCCACAAATTCATTGTGCCACTCAACTACAGCCCATAAGGCATAACATATCCAGCACTCTAGTCATAGGTGACTCTATAGTCAGGCACACTGATGTTCCACTCACCAGGCTAAACAAGGAGAAAGTTACTGTCAGCTGACTGTCGGGTGCCTGGATCCACCACATAATGCACGCACAGAGGTCACTCCACAACAAGTGCAAATATGACTCTGTCATTGTCCATGTTGGCATGAATGTCTTGAGGCGTACCTCCCTGGACAACATGAAAAGAGACATGGAGGAGATCTCCAATCTTGTAGCCCAGGCAGGTATGACCCTAGCCCTGAGTAGCATACTGCCATCTCCCAAAATGACTTCAACAATTGGCTAAGCTTCTGGTGTCATTCTAAGAGAATCCAGTATCTGTCTGCCTGGGATGACATGATCGACAGACTATGATGCTTTGCCAGAGATGGCCTGCACCTATCGCCCTTGGGATTCCAGATACTGGCAAAGGCTCTTGCCACCACTATAGTGCCTTTTTTAGGCAAGGTTCAAATGACAGATTCACCACTGTAACAGGTACAAGCAGGCAAAATCTGTGGTTAATGCTACTCAATGTTAAAAGTCTAAACCTCAAAATGCACTCACTCGAGGCACTCCTTAAAATGGAGAACATCGACATCTGTGCAGTGACAGAGACCTGGTTCAAAGCTCCAGAGAGCACACCTGCATTACCAGGCTATAATTCATACCACACCTTTTGACCACCTAACCCGGACCGAAACACTAAAGGTGGAGGCGTGTCCATATTCATTAAGGATATCCACAACTCCAAGCTAGTTGCTCATAATAATGCATCCGAGATTATCCAAGTTCAATTAACTCTGGGCAACACCACAATCCAGATTGTAGCTTACTACAGACCCCCCACCATGCCCCAGGATTCCCACTCCTCTTTTCTTGATACACTGGAAAATATTACTGTACAACCCAACATCCTAATAATGGGTGATTTCAACTACCCCACTATTAACTTGGAAAACTACTCATGTACCAACTCTTTTGCTCAATGTTTTCTGGAATTCATAAATTCCAATGTCTTGGATCAACTTATCCACACCCCCACCAGGGGCAGCAATATCCTAGACCTGGTCATCACCAACATGGGTGACTGGTGTTCCACACCAAAGATCAATTCATTGTTGGTCAGATCCGACCTCAAGCTAATCACTCTAGACATCCACATCCCACCCCCACCCCCCATTTGGGAAACAACTGTAAAAAAAATTCTCCAAAGCCAACTTCATGCTTCTTAAGACAGAAGTGGCAAACTTCATGACACCCATGCAGATGGACAATAGAGGTACAACTGCTGATTACTACACAAATGCACTTTATATGCACTTACACGAGTGCATGGATCGTGCTATCCCTAACAGACCCAAGATGCTATCCTCCAAATAAAGGAAGCCAATCTGGTGGTCTGCCATAAACAAACTCTACAACAGAAGAAAGGAACTGTTGCAAAAAAGAGTAAAATCCCATTTTTGGAGGAACTCCCTGGTCAGCCTCAGTAAGAAGATGAGATCCCTCATAAAATCCTTCAAAGCTAGTTATGAAATCAAAATCAACACTGATTTTAAAAACAACCACAAAGCATTCTATAGCTATGTCAAGAATCTCAATGGCAAAACTCAGATCTGCTCTGAATTACAGCACTATGGCACTAAATATACAAAAACAACTGATATTGCCAACATCCTGGTAGATAGGTTCAGTGCTAACTTTACCCCCCTCTCACCCCCTAAAGGGCCTATCTCTATACTGGAAGAATGCAAAGTTCTTGTAACCAGGCTAACACAGAAGGTCTTCGGCTAACTAAGTTCACAGATGACTGCAAACTAGGAGCCATAATCGAAACTCCTAATGATGTTGACATCCTACAAAATGGCTTCACTGAGACAGATGCCTGGTGTCAAAGCCATGGCCTCAAGCTCAATTCCAAAAAGGGCATTGTCATCAGCTTTGGTAAAAACTCTGTACCCATGAACTACCACATAGGCGGTAGTCTACTTAACACCAGAAGTGTGATAACAGATCTTGGGATACAGGTGGACAGTAGTCTCTCCTTTGATAATCACATCACCACAGTGGTCACAAAATCCTTCTACATGGCACACCTCATCACAAATGGTTTCTCTACCAGGAAAAAAAAGAGGTGATTGTTCCCCTCTACTCATCACTCATTAGACCCATTATAGAGTACAATGCCCCTTTTGGTATGTACCTCATAAGACATCTATAACAATTGGAAAGGCTGCAGAAATACCTCACAAAGAGGATTACTGGCCTCAAACAGATGCCCTATGCAGACCGTCTCAAAAAACTCCAGCTTTACTCCGTTGAATATCTCCTACTCACAGGCGATCTCTGACTAACATACAAAGCTATGTCAACCCCAGAGCTGTTGGACATGCTCCACTTAAAAAAATCCCAATCCCTCTGAGCCACACACTCTAGGGACCTAAACCTTGTCACCACAATAAACAGAACATGCTGGAGGGATAGATTCCTGTCCCAGAGACATCCCATACTCTGGAACAGACTACCTATCTATGTCAAACAGAGCTCCTCATTAGCACTCTTCAAGAAAAATCTTGATGATTGGATGGGAAATAGGAAATTCACCCTGGGGATCACTTTTGTGGCTCTGCTTGACAGGGGCACAGAAAAATAATTTTCTTGGGTGTCGACAGCCAGGGTACCATTTTTGCTAGGCTTATACAGGCCAAGGGGTCCCATGCCTTCTTGTGTATGAAGCTATGAACCTATGAATTAAATATGAATGTAAACGAAGAGAAACACATAAAAAAGGACAGATAGTAAAATGCAGAAGATGACAGTGATAAAGAGAAAAGCAAAAGCTGTTATTAGCTGGCTGTACTTCACTGTTTTGCATTACAGGTCCTAGAGGAGTAAAATGCAGCTAACTATGCAACAGCAAAACAAAATCAATATACAGTCCTGGAACAAATGTACTACAGAACTATGTGCACTGGAATGAACATGATTTAATGGTAAGTAACCATTTACCTGTGTACAGAACAGTAGCACAGCTTACATGACAACCTGAATGAGTGCAAGGGAGAGTCAAAGCTAGGCCAAAACAACCTTTTTCAACAAATGACATGCACAACCCTGATAAGCATATAAGCAAGTGGCATTCTCTAGGTGTAAATGTCAAGATGTGTGACACCAGGCTGTGACATGCCACATATACCTTGCCTCAGAATTCCAAAATGAGTAGTTATGTGACACACAAACTTTGAGTTAATATAGCACCTTGACATATGTCAGCCACTGTAGAGCATTACTTGACAGCCTAACATTTACATGGCCATGGTATGCCAAGTGTAACTGACACAGGCATGTGTAAGCCTTGTTAGGCTAAAAATAGCATTGTGCATTAACAGCATGGTGGATTGATAGGGACACGGTACTGCATTAGGCTAATGACACATGCATTAAAGTAGACACTTCTGTGATAGTTGTGGCTCACCCACAGTCAGTACAGTGTACATTTCCATGACACTGTTCAAAGAATGAACAGCTAGCCCAATTCCACTTAGTTAAAAGGTATATTACACAAAACAGAGTCATATGACTGCAGTGGACATGTGCAAAGAAGGAAGTCAGAAGCACTTTGGTCACTTAAGGTATCGTTCCTCTTTGTATCCATTTAATGTACATTAACTTATCAGTGCACTGTAAATCATGCAAGAAAGTGCTGTGATGATCCTGCAGGCTGTAGAGCAGATTGCAATATACTGGCAGACAGTTGGTGTCATGGAGCTGCCTAGGCATGAGTAGACACCTGTGCAAGCTTTATGCATGTACACAAGAAGGCATGGGACCCCTTGTGCACTGCAGAGCTGTCTACACATTGTTCTAATTGTGCAATTCATTGGCATGTAGAAGAAACTGGCATAATTACCATGTCATAATCCCCATAAGAGAACAACATAAGCAGTCAAAAGCATTGTGGGGTTCATAATGCTATGGAATTTTTGCAAGTACAGAGAGTGGCTTTTGCAAGAATTTTTTCTGTAGTCTACAGAGTCTAAATGTGTTTTCTTCATCTGCTGTGAAAAGGGTACACAGGCCATTGGCAGGTGGAAATGGCTACTGGATTTGTTTAACATTTTTACTGTGGGGTTTGCTCCACTGCAGTCTGCAGACAGAGGAATAGGAGCACAGTATGAGTTGGAATGAAGCATGAGAGCAGGTAGGGCACTTGGCCAGTCATCATTAGCCATCCAGATACATGGCTGAGGGGGTATTGAAGAGAGGAATAACTAACTTGGTAGGGATTGGTTGGATTGCACTCAACAGTGGTTCAGGTGTAGTACATAGTGAATGGTGTGAGTTGGTGGAGGCAGAAATGATGATTGACACCGGATGTAAATGAGTGAGTATGTGGGGCACATGTTGGTTTTTGCTTTGCTGGACACAGGTCAGTACATGAGAATGACAGGGTGCATGTTACAGCATAGTTGCTCCCTAGTGGACTGCTGTGGGTTATGACAGGTGTAGGACTTGCCGCAGCCTTCACATGAATGCAGGAGCAGTAAGCTGCACATATTTATGAGTGCTTACTGTCCATCATAACAGGGAACATGCATGGCAACAAAGCAGTGTAATTAGCTTGAGAAGCTATCCCATGCGGAAACCAAAGTGTCACTGCAAGAAGTCTGAGAGTATGGATCATGGATTCTCAGTCCTGACAGGACAAACCAGGCCTTCTAGGAATGTTTGTGGAAGGAGATCATTGCAGATGTCAGCACTGTAGGTGGCCACAATAGTTCAGCACAAAAGGTTCTTCACAGGAGCACTGATATGATTCTGTATGCCCACATGAAGACCTAGGCCATTGCATAGGAGACGATGGCCACAAGTATAGGGATCTGCTGTCACAGACCACTCTCACTGGTACAGAGGAGTTCCTAGTGTTCCTGTCTGGAGACAATGAAAGGGCTGTGATACACAGTGGAAGCCTCAAAGTGCAGCTTAACTGATTGCACTATCATGTGTCTCTGTCAGGGATGCACCAGGTTGGTGTTCCATATGTTAGTAACATGGTCTTGGGGATACAAGTCCCATTATCTAATGGATGTTAAAATTCATCTTATCTCCCCTACATGCATTTAGGAAATGCAGGTATGTTAGCAAATACCACAAGCTATATTAATCTATATGCATTTGCCACATATCAGCAGTTTTACATGAGATGTTTATCTATCTATCTGTTTTCACAGGTACTGTGATCCAGTATGGAACCAGTCTTGACTAATGTCAGTGCAGCATAAGAGCCTGATGATGATAGCAGCCTACTGTTGGTTCAGTCTGAGGACATAGTACCACTGTTATTAGTGGTGACTGTGGAGAGCACACTCCTATCCACATCACCATGTCGGACAGGCATCTGATTGCCTTCACTACCAGTATGGGTCTATCTGCCTGCCTGCATATACCAGAGCTGATGCCATTACCATGGTCTCACCTTGTCTACCTTTACTGTGGGTATATCCTACAGGGAAGATACCTCAAGGTCACACACTGATATCTCTTCAGCGCCATCTACCAATGGTGAGCCTGGTGTGGCATGATATGATGCCTGCGCAAATGGTCTGTGTCATTTACACAGTGTACAGAGGTCCCTTGACACCTGTCACAGCCAGGTCTGTGCAGCATAATGACACCTGCAACAGCTGTATCCTCTGGAAGCAGTACTGAGCAGTACTGTGCAAGTATCAACAACACCTTACCTCCTACCCCCCCACTACTTAGTGTACCAGCACCCCCAGTCACCAGTCCATGTGACAAAATCCCTCCACATCCTTAGTTTACCCCCTTCCACTTGTGTAGACATTTTAACCTGTTACTGTTCCCCTTTCCCACCTGTGCAGCTGATGACAACTGTGCCCAGCCCTCATTACTGTTATATGGGTTAGGTAATGTTTGATGCATATTGTGGCCAATTGAGGCACTGCACAACATAATATGGGTATAGTATTGCATGCAAGAGTTTCACTGTTTTGTGTCTACTTTTAACCATAGCTGAGAACCAGGCACTGATTCTTTCTCAGTGCTTTAGCATGTTGTACATGCCTCTGCCATATCTGGGCTCCTCATATAGCCAATTCCTCTGATGATTCCTCAAGAAGCAAGCATAAGAAAAACGTAACTGATTCTAAGGAAAATGAGGATTTCCTTTCTAAGAGTAAGAGTGGTGTGCTTGTAGGCTTTCAGAGATTAAAGTCTATATATGATGCATTTGATGTTTTTTATAAAGTTGCCATGACTATTGTAGTTACAAGCAGACATGCCTAGCTGTCACTGGAGAATCTGTCTGAAAGCATAAGTGCCACTTCTTGACCTGCTGGTTACAGGAAAAGTTACATTTGGTCCTCGTACTATGAATCTCATGAAGTCATGGGAGGAAAAAGGCATGTTTAAGGAGCAGCATCAAGATGAGTATTTTCCAACTAGTGCAGTGTTACAGGGAAGTGTTGCATTAACCAGATCTAGTAGATTCGTACAAAACTATATATATATATATATATATATATATATATATATATATATATATATATATATTGTCATTCATATTCCTGTAAAGAGAATAATGAAGTATTTTTAGTAAGGTTCATTTACTTATTCAAGCCTTTTCACAGCATATGTAAAAGCCCTACATTTTTGTGTGATATTCATCATTATGATCAATGCTGCAGTAGCCAAAGCTATAAGAATTATGTTATGCATAGGATATAATAGCTGTCCATCTTCCAAAGCTGCTGGGCACCTTCCTGATGCCCAAACTTTTAGTTCAAGCTACGCTGATTAAAAGTCAGGTTTGGGTGCCATGCCCTTTAGAACTTTCTAGTCGGTGATGACAGCCCACCTGTGTGGGTTTTTGAGGATCGGCAGTCCACTAACATTATTCCATTGCTGAGCAGACAAGTTCCACATCATGGAAAGATTCTTCACTTTTCTTTTTATCACAGAAAAATAAATTTTTTCTGTAAAAAAAAAATGTATTTTTAAGCTAGGAAAAGGTGTTTTTGTTGACTGTCTCTTGACTATTCTGCACTTTAAAATGGGACAGTATGTTTTTACTTTTGTGGTACAGAGTTGTTAGAAGTTTTTTAAAACTACTTTTCTCTGTGGATAAACTGTTATTTTTCTTTAGGGTTGAGGTAAGTGTTTAAATTGCTTTTTGCTGTCTTTTTATATGGGAAAAAGTTACTTTTGTACTATTTGTCTGGTTTTCTGACTAATGCTGCTGAGCATCCCATGGAATTGGGCACCATTTTGGCTTGACCATCGAACAAAGTACCAGTTCCTGAGTTGTCCTTCTTCCAGCAACAAAAAGAAAAAGATTGTTAAGCAGCCATCGCCACCATAGCAAGCTGGTGGTTTGCCTTAGCAAAAGGTGGATGACTCCATTGTGGTCAAAACTACTTCCTCATCTTTTTCTTCAGATCCCTGTTGTGTAGCCCCTATACTTATCATGGACCAAGGTTTAGACACATCCTTTGTGGCTGTTGCAGTCCTCTTAACAGACATGCGAGAGCCACTCTTGTAGGTCCTGAGAAAAGGAGCAGGTAAAGTGCCTCAGCTTAGCCAGAATGTTGCACCCATCCCTGGGGAAGTAGTTGCTGGTGATACTGGATCTGTTTCTTCAGAAATTCCTGTCAAAAAGAAACAGAAGACTAAACATATGTCTTTTCCTGTAACAGTTACTCTGAGCAGGAGTAATGTATGAGGCTTAGCTCAGGACTAACGCTGATTCTTGGCTCTTCTTTTAAAGCTGTTTGTGGTAAGCGAAAACAGGATTCCTTTTTCCCAGAAGTGGTTCAAGAGATTGAACCTGTGGAGGAAATGTGAAGGGACAGATGCATTTTTTTCTGCACAGATTTCTGACTCAGATTTTAAAGAGAGTGTGGTATCTGATAGTACATGTAAAGGATTCCTTTTCTCTGAGACTGCTTCGAGGAAGAATCAATTTTTCAGTGGGAGAACTGTGAGGTTTCTCAATCTCAGAAAATATTTTGATTTCTGGAATTTCCAGGGCATCCATCCATCCTGCAAGTACCCTTACAGTCAGTCTGCTGCCCCTAAAAACACACACACACACACACACACACACACACACACACACACACACACACACACACACACACACACACACACACACACACACACACACATATATATAAAATTCCTCAGTCTTTTAAGATTGTATACACTAATATCAGACCTGACTCAGTAAATCCTGCTGCTGCTAAATATTTAATTAATACTAACCCCTCTCCATTTGACAAGGATGGGAAGGATTTTGACAAGTTTGTGGAAAAAAGTGTATGCTTCTGTAACTTTATTTTTTAGAACTCTCTTATGTCAAGCTAATCTGTTGAAGTTTATCCTGGCTAATTATAAAACTATGAAGGATGTTTTGGCATCAGTTTCTTCTTGTGAAGAGAATTTTGTTTTGTATAATTTGGTATGCCCTTCCATATCACTGTTGTAGTATTCATTACAGTAGGGATTCCCTGCCAAGGGTAGGCCGACATCCGGCCAGTATACCAAAGCCTTAGGTTGTAATAGGGATGTCATACATTACATATATGCTCTCTGCTCATGGCGTATGGTTTAAAGGTGACATATAGATGCACCTTCCTCAGAACATCTTTGCACCATCATCTTTAATCGTTGGTCTGAACACTCCTTCATCTGCTGGTTACCAAGCCATTTCAGATAAGTGCGCCATTGGGGGGTTTGCTTCTTATCATTACCTTTTCTTTTGGCTGCAAGGTTACATGTCATCCAGAAAAGAAGAATGCCAGTGTGGGAGACAGATTCCCCATAAGGGCCATCATGAGCAGTGTTTGTTTTGCTTAGATGCTTGTCACAACCATATGTTGTGCCATATTTGTCAGGTGTTTGTCCCTAAAACTCTTCGTAGTCATCTCTCCTCCTTATCCATCTACCTGGAAAACCAGTGACTTCAGTTGCTGGTGCAGGATACAATGGGGGAATCATCCAAGCCCATGGGTCACCTGTCTGCTAAGAAGAAGGCCAAAAAAGTTATGTTGGATTCTATTGCTGTACCACCTTCCCTGGGCATCTCTCTTGAGGTTGGTGAAAGCCCAGAGGATCGCCCAGTTTTTCTGTATGATTCCTCTGCCGGGACTGTTTTGGAGACCAGCATGGAAACAGCTTCTCACATGTCAAATACAAAAAGTGCTGAGAATTGCACCAGGATGCTCCAATACACGAATGCAACCAATATAAATGCTGTTCTTGAAGCAAAGGACATTTATTTAATGAAACACAATACTTGTAAAGCGCTTTTCATCCCACTAAATAGTGGGACTTCTTCAGATAAACAAATGCTTCTCACATGTCCTCAGAGGCTCTGCAGACATCCATTTTAGATGTTCAGGGGAACTGTGGCTGATATTATTTGAGGGACCGAGGTGGTATTCTGCAGATTGTTGTATGGGAGGAGATACCCACTATGTTGATTGAGTGTCAGCAGGCGTCTGAGCCTCCTAAGATGTTTAAAAAAGGTACCCCTTTAAAGAAGAAGTAGAAGATAAAAATATTTACCTTGCCCCTAAGAATCTGCTTGAATGGCAGGATTTTGCACAAGTTTATTTAATGCTCTCATGGTTTTGAAGCCCCCTCAGGGAGTCTCTGTTCTTCCCTCCCTTAGTCCTCTACTCTTCTTAAGAGTCTCAGGGAGCAGAAATCTTCTGATAAGGACTTAGAGTCTTTGTCCTATTATTCCCAGAATCCCACTCCATTGGATTATGGCTCTGAGGAGGAGGTCCCTATTAGTCCAGATTCTACTTATGAGGAGATTTCCTTTATGAATACTATCTCTCATATGATGGAATTTTTTAAGTGGAACTGCACCCAGGTTTCTGATGATCAGAAGAGGTACTATGAACTCATCTAAACAGAGTCTTATAAGCACTCTGCTGTTCCTCCTGTTCTTGCTGCTTTGTTGGATACATTTTCAGTGGCTTCTCAGGCTCCAGACTCCAAGCCACCTGCTCCTAAAAAAAGCTGATAGGTTTTATAAAGTGTCTGATTGTAAATTTCTTTACAAGTGTCCCTCTGTTGACCCGTCTGTTATTTCTGTTTCTTCTTATAATCCGTCCAAACATTTACCTTCAACTAAACTGCTTCCCTTTGACAAGAATAGTGGAACCATGAAAAGATTGGGCAAAAAGGTGTACAAAGCTGCTACTCTGGCCTTTAGGGCTGTAAATTACCAGGCCCATATGACTAGGTATTTTAGCCTATCTCTGTCAGGCTTTTCAAGTAATTTCACCCTTCCAGATTCTCTTGGGGAAGGCATTGGCTTTCTCTTTGTAGGGGTACTCTTCTCAACTAGCTTGCCATTCCCTTAAATGTAGTTATGACACAACTGATGCCTTTTCTAGAGATGCTGCCTTTGGTTCTGTGTTAAAGCATTATTCCTGGCTTCATGTTCAGCCTCTGCCTGATGATATTAAGGCCAAACTGATGGATGCTCCTTTTGGCAATAACAAATCTCTTTGGTTCTGCAGCTGCTGAGCTTTTTAAGTTTCTTCAGGAGACAGGTAAAGCTATGCAGGAATTAAAACATATTTTTGTTTCCCCTGTTCCCAAATTTCAAAGGGATTATCATACCAAGTCTACCTTTGTATGTAGACAATCTTGTCCTTCTCCTAAAGGTGAAGAGGGTCCTAGAAGGCCTCCTCCTTCTAAGACTGCTCAGACTCCTATGGTACAGAAGCCTCCTTTTCCAGACAAACCAGGTTCTGTCTGACTATCTTCTTCCCTCCCTCCTAAGCCAAGTTTCTTAATCTCTTCATCTTTCTGTTTCCCTTCACAGTTGGTTAAGGATCACTCAAGATGATTCTTTCCATCATTTATCAGGGGTATTGCATGGTTTAGAAATTCCTTCCTCCCTTTTTGGGCATTCCTCAACCTCGTAAGGAACAGCTGCACATTTTTTTCTGGATTTTTTTCAGAGCCTTTTGTCTCAAGGCACCATCCAAGCAGTTTCCTGCTTCTCAGTAGGGGAAGGAGTTTTTATTCCAGAATATTTCTTGTTCCCAGGAAAAAAGCACTTGGAGACCCATTCTGGATCTTTCCCAACTCAACACCCTTTTAGAGGTTCCTTCCTTTCAAATACTATCCCTTCAAACCTTGTTTCCTCTTCTTCTACCTCAGGCTTTCCTAGTCTCTCTGGATCTCAAGGGTGCCTATCTTCCTGTTCATTCCCTTTTTAGGAAATGTTTACATTTTTCTGTTTCTTACTTGTATTGTCAGTTTTCTGATTTGCCATTTGGCCTCTCTATTTCCCCAAGGGTCATCACTGAATGCCTCACTCCTGTAATTGACTTTTTTGTAGGATGAGGGGAATACAGATCTTTCGTTATCTGGGTGACCTACTTATTCAGGCTTCCTCTCCAGAGACCTTGCTTGAACACGTTCACTATGCTGTTTGCCTCTTGCAGAGCCTAGGATTATGTTTTTATTTGGATGCATGCTCCAAACCATCCCATTGCTAGCATCTCTGCCTCCTCTCAAGGCTTTAACTCTGATTGCATTTTTCAGTCTCTTACTGTGGTATTAATTACAGCTAGGGAATTTCTCAGGACTCTAGGGTACATGGCTTGCACCATTCCTATGCATCGTCTAGCCAGGCTTCATGTGAGAAAGGTACAGTGGTTCCTAAAGTCAGTCTGGCTTCAACATTCTCATCTTTTGGACTTTCCAATTCTTCTCCTATGCTTCATGCTAGAGCTTCAGTGATAGATTCATCAACTGTCTCTCAACCAAGGGCTTCCTTTTTAATCTCCAGTCCACTCTCAGGAACTATTTTCTGATGCCTCAGACGAGGGAGCTTGTTTTGGCCCTCTAAAAGCTCATGGCCTTTGGTCCCTATGTCAGAAGAAGGATCATATCAACATTAAAGAGATGAGGGCTCTTCTTCTGGCCCTTTAGTCCTACCATTCTCTATTCTTTCCAGGGTCCCTCAAAATATTTACAGGCAATATCACAGTGATGTTGTATATCAACAAGCAAGGGGGACATGGTCTTTCCTTTTGTGCAGATTAGCTCTTCAAGTTTTGGGATCTGGCTGTCCATTATCAGGTGTCTGTTCAGGTTGTTTGTATTCTTCAGAACAAAACATTGTGGCCGACCCTGAGCTGGTCTGTAACACAGACTCACTAATGGATACTTCACAAAGATATGTTTCAGGACATTATCCACCAGTGAGGCATTCCTCAGGTAGGTCTGTTTGCTTCTCTCTGAACAGGCAACTTCCTCTGTTTTACACCAGATTCCCATGTCCTCTGGCTTGGAAGGTGGACGCCCTGACTTTTTCCTGGAAGGGGATGTTTCTTTATGCCTCCCCTCCTCTTCTTCTCATACCAAGGGTCCTGTTACAGATAGAACACGACTCTACCAAAATCTTGTTGGAGACCCCTTTTTGGCTCAAACTGCATTGGTTCCTTCTTCTTCTGCAACCAGCCAAGGGCAATCACCACAAGTTGCCTCACAGGGTGGGCCTACTCACACAAGACAAGGGGTCTCTCATCCATCCCCACTTGTTCAGTCTTCAACTGACACTGTGGGTAATAGGGTTTGATCCCTTTTAGGCATTGTTTTTGCTGAGGATGTGCTTCAGGTTCTGCAGGAGGCCAGGAAACCCACTACTAGGAAATATTGTTTGTTCAAATGGAAGAGATTTTCTATTTGCTGTCTTGCACTTAACGTGGATCCACTTTCTGTATAAGTTCCTTTGGTTCTCCATTATTTGTGCTAGGTTGACATACTCTTCAGTTAAAGCCCACCTTTCAACTATTTCTGCTTGTCTACCTTTGTCTTCTAGATTTTATGTCAAACAATTTCTTAAAGGCATCCTTCATATTAGGCCTCCCAGGAAGCCTATTCCTCTTTCCTGGGATCATACTTTTGTTCTTGGAAGACTGACTCAGGCCCCTTTTGAGCTTGCAGTTTCAGCTTCCTTACTTGGAAGATTGTTTTCATTTGGCCCTTACTTCAGCTAGAAGGCTGTCTGAGCTTTAGGCCCTTATGGCTGTGCCTCCTTTTTTAGTTTTTCATAGGGACAGTGTGTCTCTTTCTTCTTATTCTTCTTTTATGCCCAAGGTGGTTCATGAGTTGTCTCTTAATCACTCTATTCATTTGCCCAAGTTTTTCCTTCTCTGCAGTCTGCTAGTGAGAAGATCCTTCACGCCTTGAATTTGCATAGACAACTCAGATATTATTTATATAAAACTAAAGCTATCTGTAAGTCTGAGCATCTTGTTGTTTCCTTTTATCCTAGGTCTTTAGGTTTGGCAGTTTCGAAACAAAATATTTCTTCCTGAATCTCTAAAGCCATTTCCTTTTGTTACTGTTTTTCATGGGAAAAGCCTCTCTTCTGTTAAGGCTCATTCTTCCAGGACTATGGTTTCTTGTGGTGCTTTTTTTCAAAGGATTGGATACAAACTCCATCCTTGAGGTAGCTACTTGGACTTCTTTGCATACTTTTGCCAAACATTTAGGTTGGATATGGTTTTCAGAGCAGGAGCCGAATTCGCCAGGGCTATCCTGCATGGCTTTCTTGAAAGCTATGTTCGACCTTCTTCCTCTCAAGTTTCCTCTGACTCTCCCAAGTTTAATGAATACGGCAACAGTGTTATGGAAGGACATAGTACAGTTGTGTAAAATCTTACCATAACAGTACATGTCCTTCCCTTTCACTGTTGCAGGATTCACTTCCTCCCTCCTCCCCTTTTTTCTTTTTCTTTCTGGATGCATGTTTTCTTTTTCACTCCTTGGACTGTTCCTCCTCCTGGGGTATGTCTGTGTATCACCTTTATGCCTTACACTATGAGCTGGGAGTATAGGTGTGACATAGAACATCCTTGTTGCAACCTAAGGCTTTGATATACTAGCCATCCATCAGGCTACACTTGAGAGGGATCCCTAGTGTAATGAATACTGCAATGGTAAAGGGAAGGACAGCTACTGTTATGGTAAGATTTTACATAACTGTACCTTTGCCTTCCAAGTCATTACTCATCATTGAAAATGTGCCTTTGTCTCTGTGGATACCACTTCCAGGGCTGCTGCCACTGAAACTGTTTTGAGGAAGTCTGTGTGGCTACATTCTCAGAACCTCCCACTTGATGTCAAAATGAAATTTTGAATTCTCTCACTACAGAAATCATTAAAAAGTGTGATGAGAAGGGAAAGCTGATTCAGGGAACCTCTCAGATTTTTCAGCCCTTCTCTGAAATTTTCCAAGGGGTTCTTTGCTTTCTCATATAACTTTAGTAAACAGTTTCAGCAAAATGCAAACATTTAAAAAGCAGTGTCATGGAGGCTTCAAAAAGAAAGCAGGAAAGCCCCATAACAAAGAGAGTCCAGTAACTATATAAGGATCTAGTCCTCCACCCCCCAGCAGTCCTTCAAAACTCCCAAAATGTCTGAATCTCCAGTTTTCTCTTTGGTTAAAGATGTTTTAAATAAATGATCCTGAATTTGAATCCATCTAGACTACAGGTGGCAGTGGGAGACTGTACCTTCTTTCCAGGAGATTCCTTCTAATTTGCCAGACAAAACTCATCTCTTTCTTCCTGTTATAAAATATGCTGTCTCAGGGGTGGAATAGAAGCTGTTCCTCCTCCTTTGTTCAAAGGTTTTTATTTATTATTATTTCTGGTGCCAAAGAAAGAGGCCAGTTCTGGGCCTTTCCTTCCTGAACCACTTTGCTATAGTGCCAGAGTTCAAAATACTTTCACTTCACAACTTCTTACCCTTTATTCCTAGTTTAAGTTAATTAGTGACCTTAGATTTAAAAGATTCATAGCATCATATTCCAGTTCATCCAGATATCAGGTGGTCCTTAAGGTTTTATGTGTTTTAATCACATTATACGGTCTTTGCCTTACCATTTGAGATAGCCACTGCTCCAGGAGAGTTCACAAATTGTCTAGCTCATCTGATAGCACACTGCAGACTACAAGGTATCCATACTTTTCCTTATTTAGATGACTTTCTTATCTTTGCAGAGTCTTTTTCAAAGTTTCTGGAACTCTCTCTTGGGTAAGTGACCTCTCCCACATAGTCTAGGATTCCAAGAGAACACTCAGAAGTATTTTCTGTTTCCTTATCACACGATTGTTTTTCTGGGTTTCCTGTTGGACAACTTGGTATGAAGAACTTTTCTTCCACAGGAAAACATAGTTCTGTATTTAAATCTTTTTCTGGACTTTTCCATTCAGACTTCAATCTCAGTAAGGGAATTCCTCAGAATCTTGAGTATCTGCGTATCTCTGATTCTCATGATACAACAGTATCTGAAAATCTCTATGGCCCTTGCATCAGCATGCATTCCAATTTTAGGATTTGTGAAAAGGGAGATTATGTGGTAGAGACATCAAATTTCTCATAATGGGGTCTCCCATTTCCACCCATTCTCCATCGCTCAAGAACAGTCAGTCAGTGTATAAGAAAAGTGAAATAATTTTGGGGAATATCAATATCTGACCATTTGTAGTTTGAGTATGAAAAAAAGATAATGAACTAAAGACAGTGCCATAGTTTCATCTCCATGACTTTGTCATTACCTTTTTTTCTGAAGTGCAGCTGAGTTATTAATGAGTTCTGATTTGTTATCAGGCAGAATGAGACCTGGTCATTATGAAGTTCACTGCCTACTACAGGATTTAAGGAGCAGCTTGTTGACTTGCATTACAAAAGACTTGAAACAAATGAGAAGGCTGTGTGTTTCTCTAAGAAAGGTTAGCATGCAAGATATGTGGCGATTATCCCAAAGGATTCATTAATTTACAAAATAATGTGAAGTTAGGTGTGTCTTTCTGGAATAAACTAAGAGTACTCACCAAAATGTTTACAGTATGGATGAAGAAGGCAGGAGACTGGGATATTCTGTTTTTCCTCATGTTAAGAAATGTTTATGAAACTGTAGCATTGCTACTGACATGGGATGACATCTTTAATGAGGAGTTTCACATAAGCTGTACATTCTCAGCATACATTGAATTTTCTTGAAGCCTCCCTTCTAAAGGATGTCTTAAGAGAAATGCCTAATGAAAAGTCAAGGAGAAAGGCTTTCTGGGAATTATTAGAGATCTGCACTTTTTGCTCCATGCTAATTAAAAGTCTAGTTGGGTCACATCTTCATCTTCTATTTATGGACCTCACTTGAAAGGGGTGAGTTTGGATTTACAGAAGCCTAATCAGTGTACTGACAAGGACTTTGACTAGTATTTTCATTTCAAGAAGCAGGAGAGATATAGTAACTAAAGAGGTTGCTCTCAAAAACAAATAATCCATACCACACAATCAACCTCCAGGTGGCCAAATCAAGCATAGAATCATGGAACAATGATTTATTAATGATAAAAGCTACAGAACACACAAACTCTGTTTCCCATGATTCTTCTTAAAAGTATTACCTGTTACAATGCACTGTAAGTAAAATGTTATGACATATCTTTATACGTGTTGTATATAGTTAAGAGGTTGTATGGTTAATTGTGTTCATCCATGTATTTATGTTGCAAAAAATGTTTCTTTGGTGGACTTTGTAATGTTCTTTAAACTGTTATAGATGGTTATGCTTGCAAAAGCAAACAAACAAAAAGATGTTAAAAACATTACATAGAGTCCCAAAAGTTTAAGAGATCATATATCTGCAAACCACTTGTCAAATGTATGATACACTAAAGAGAGCCTGGCCTGTAATTAGCTGGGTCATAGTTATCTTTAGTTTGGGGATAGTGTTGTTATGACAGTATGAGAGGTAAGTTTAAAGTCTGATACCTCTTAATAGATAATATAGTGTATACACAACACAGTGAATGAAAAGCATTTGTGAATCTCAACTCTGCTTTGTGCTTTTCCTGATATAAGAGGTTTTCATGACTGCTTCCCTTTTAGTTGTGGAAATCATGGTGTTTAGTTCAATTTTTCTGCCTTTAGAATTTCAAAATAATGCCTTTGTGTCAGTATTTGCCTGATAAGGGTATTACAGAAGATGGCAAAAATTCTGTTAATCTGCTCCACATTAATGTATATCAGAGACTGCCTGACTCTGCCCACTTGATCTTTTTGTCTTTTTATAATGGTTTCATGCATGTGTCTTTTCATCTTTTGGCTATGAGTTTAGGTTATCAAATACATGGCATTAAATGTAGTAAAGAAATATGTTATATAAGCATCACAGTAATAATAATAATAATTATCATTATTATTATTATTTATTGGAGAATACTATAAACAAGTAATGAACAGTGAAAGGGAAGGACATAATGTAAATATTATTTATTGTACAAGGAATTTTTTTTTATTTTAAAATGTAATGTTTTGTAACATTTTGGTTTCAGTAATGAATGTTGGTTCAAGAGCATTTTGAATTAAAATATGTAGGTTATTGGTAAATTATTATTTTAAATTTGTATTTTGCTCTGATTGGTGTTTGTGTCATTGTGTGTATTATTTAAGCATGTTGTTTTCTTCCTAGAAAATGTCATCTGATTTAGTAGAGCTACTTGTTTTTAGTAAACCCTGAACTTGGATGTCATTTCATTTATTTTTCAATAACTGCTTTGTTTCTTATGATCAAATACCTGTGCAAAAAATATAAATCCTTCCCTCTTTTTGAGAATATTAAGATATTTAATGGAATTCAGTGTATAATTTAACCACGTTTAAGGGACATGTTTTGAGTTCCTTCTTCATACACATAAGCCCAGATTTTGATAATATAATATGTTTCCTCAACTGAATTTTCCAGCATTTGATTCCACTGATTTTCTATTTGACATATATTTTTTTTAATTTTGAGTCTTTCCCACAGTTTTCTAATATGAGAATGAGCTGTGTTTTGTATGGCTAATAAGGTCCTGTCTGTCATGATCGATATTCTTCCATATCACTGCTGCAGTATTCCTTACCAAAGTGATTCCCTGCTAAGGGTACCCAACGTCCGACCAATATAACAAAGACTTAGGGTTTTACAGATTTCATGCATCATGCATATGCGCCCCACTCGACGTGTAGGGCATAAATGTGACATCTGGACATACGTACCTCAGAACTTTTGTGCCATTAGTCTGAATGCAATCATTGATCATTAGTCTGAACGGTCCTTCTTCTGTACTGGTTTTAGCTGTGTTTCAGATAAGTGCCCCATTGAAGTTTCTTCTTATCCTTCATTTCCTTTTGTTTTCTTTCATCCCAGATCTCTAGGTTTGGCTGTCTCTAAGAAAACATTTCTTTCTGGATCTCTAAGTTCATTTCTTTTTGTTACTCCTTTCATTGGAAAGCCTTTCTGTCTCTGTAAAGGCTCATTTTCCCAAGGCTTTGACTTACTCTGATTAATTTTTCAAAGGATTGGATACCAATTACATCCTGGAGGCTGCTACTTGGACCTCTTTCTGTACCTTTACTAGGCATTAAAAGTTAGATGCAGTGCCCAGAGCAAGGGATGGTTTTGCCACAGCTATCCTGCATGGTTTTCTTGAGGGCTGTTCTGGGCCTTCATTCTCCAAAGTTTCCTCTTGAGCTTTGTACATTCCCTTTGGTAAGGTGTACTGTGAAAGTGATAGAACAACATAGTACTGCTGTGTAAAATCTTACCATAACAGTAGATGTCCTTCTCTTCACTGTTGCAGTATTCACTCCCTCCCTCCCTCCTCCTGCTCTACTCTCTTCCTTTTCTCCTGCTGGATGCACATGTCCCTCCTACTTCTTATGACTGTTGTTCCTCCTGGGGCTATTCATTTCTGAGGTATGTAAGTCCATACCTCACATTTATGCCCTACACCTTGAGCAGGGAGCATACGTGTGACATAACAATGTCTATAAAATCCTAAGGTTTTGGTATGCTGACCAGATGTCGGGCTACCCTTGGCAGAGAATCCCTTTGGTAAGGAATACTGCAACAGTGAAGAGAAGAACATCTGCTGTTATAGTAAGATTTTACACAACTGTACTTTCTTATTAACAGTGACTGATTTCTCCTTGGCTGGGATATGGGAGCATGGGGATCATTGCCCCAAACTAAGGCTGCATCTTTTGTCTTGTTGTTCAAGAAACTTGCTTGGTTTGGATGTCTCTAATTTCTTCAAGCAAAATGCAGCAGGATCTGCAAAATTCTTCCTTTATAGTTTCCAATGTGTTTGGAAGACAAGTTTAACAACTACATTCTCACATTGAGGAGAGAAAGTGGAGATCATCTCTCCTCATCAATTAAAATATCTGTCAATCTAAGTATGAACTAAAGAAAATGAAGCAGCCAGTTTGACCCAGGAGTTAGGCCAGTCTAGGAGTAAATAATTAAGTTCATAGCAGGGTGCTTGGGAAGATCATCAGTAATCAGGAAAATATAGTATGACTGTGTGACCTCCAGAAAATATCCCACTGAACTGCCAACAATAATGTGACATTTCCCACTATCCTGGGTCAGTACCTAAGGAGTCTCAGTCTTCACTACTGACTCCAATGTGAGTCTGTCACTTAAACAGGAATAATATTTCACAATTTTCCCTTAAGAGCACAACAGGAACACACTCCATATAGCCTGGGATTGGACTGTATCTGTCCACCCCTAAAGTAACTCCTTATTACACACTTCAGAGCAATGTGTCCCAATTTAAGACATCTGCTATATTCACAAATAAATTGAATTTCACACATCCAAACACTTCTGTGAAAACCTGACACAGATTTCCAGCTGTGTCCCTTCCCCAAAAATAATACAGTAATGCTGCCACTAATCAGAGTGTCTTCATGCCTTTTTAAAGGGGTGTCCAATTATGAAAGTTAAATATTAAAACAAATAGTAGCAAATGACCTAAGCAGCCAGGCTTTCAGAGTGGCCCTTGGAATTATCAAAGCAAGTATAAGCACTCTCAGATCACTAAAGAAAACACTGATTGACCATCTACAATGTAAGTTAATAAAAATGTTTAATATTGAGCAAAATGATTAAAAATTTAAAACAGTAATTTCCAATAAACAAACAGAAGTCAATTACCAGGAAAATGAAATAAATTCTGAAAGTAGAAGTCCAACATTTAGAAAAACTCTAGCTGATTAGTAATCATTTTTGTAATTGACATAGGCCATGTTATATTTATATAAACGACAATAAACCATATTGACACAATCTCAGTTGCAAACATTATACATTCTGGACTGTGTGACACAACTGTAGCTGCAAACATTATACATCACTTTTAACATATCCAGTCATTTTTAGTCAGCCATTACATAGCTCATTCATATCCTACCATCTTTTAAACCTCATTCCTCCTCTGCTTGTATTGATCCTACATTCCCATTATTTTCCTAAGTAATTTGCCTCTTCCTTTTTCTAAGTATCCTGGTTCCAGTTGTTTAACTCTGTTACTATCCTCACTATGTCTAGTAAAGTTGGTTTAGACTTTGATTTCCATTTTCTAGTAATTGCCTTTTTGGCAGCCATCATAATTAGACTCAGCAAGGCCTTACTATGTGTATCATTTCCCTAGTCACTCCAACTTGATCACCCAGCATCTTCGACAGAGCAGTCTGCAGGGAATATTTAAAGTCTACCAACTTATTATGCTCTCAGAAAATATTTTCACAGTTATCTCTTTCTGCCCCATCATACCTCCAACATTTACTGTCTAACAGGAACATTTATTTGAAGTCTACTTGGGGTATAGAAATACTTATGTAAGGACTTCCAGGCAAAGATCCCAAATTTTCAAAATTTTGTTGTATATTTGGGAGACAGACATATATCCTTCTACTGTTACTTTGTGAATTGCTTATCTAATCTCTCTTCCCAGTCCTTACTAACCTCCTCTGATTGATTCCTATAGTTATCATACAATATTTTATATACTCTACTAATTATTCCATTCTTAATGGCAACTTCTGTTCCAGAGTCTACTAAAATCTCTACCAGTGTTGGTCTTTCATTTAGGACATTTCCATTTTTTTCTCTTTGGCTGTACTCTATCAATCCTTGATATGGAAGGCAATCTTTAGCCTGCAGTCCTAATATGTTTTATGACTAAGAACTTTTTTGGATCGAGTGTATTTGGCCATCATTAATGCCAGTCACTAACTTACACTGCCACAATACCTTTAGCAATGTTGTTTATTTAAATTTACAATACTGTGTTCTGTAATAGTACATGTTTTTAACTATTTCAGCAGTTCACTTTATAGTTTGAATTACATTATTTGGTTTAAATTTGCTTTTCATTGCTCACAGCAAGATGTTGTCCCGTTCGATTCTCAGCTAGCGCGTCTTCTGTGTGGAGGCATACGTGAATGGGCGTGCCTTCGTTGAAGGTTGTGCATCAGGGCTGGTAACTCGGCATGTTAAAATCCTCTACCAAACATTAGCGGACTGGAGTTCCACTGTGGCGACCCCTAACTGGGATAAGCCGAAAAACACAACAACATTGTTAAAGTGATTGTTTTTGATGGAAAGAGCTTAGAATTTTAAACACCGTGATACACCTGAACTTTTACCTCCACCATTGTAGACTGGCACTGCAATGGCTTATTTCCATTTTGTGAGGTACCTGCTGTTCATTTAATGATTTATATTAGGATATATCAGAACAGATAGCCGTTCTTATGAAGTATTTTTAATCAAAATGCCAGGAATAAGGTAAAGCTATGTTACAGTGTTTTTTTTTGTATAGTATTTTTGGTTTCCAGAATGTCGTCTTTCTTAAGGAGTACATGAGAATTCTTTAGATTCCAGTGAACTCCATCAGTCATTGAGTTTCCTAATATATATAAACTGTGGGGAAATTATCACCATATATAAAGCCATATCAGAAGTAATGGTGATTATATCATCAGTAATTCAAATAATTAGGTTATCTTTAGATACTTTACATGCCTAATCTGTATACAAAAGCCACGGTGGTACAGTGGTCACATTGTTGCTTCACAGCAAGAGGTTCTCCTGTTCAATTTTCGGCTGGAGTGCCTTCTGTGTGGAGTCTGCATGTCCTCCCCATGGTTGAGTGGCCTCCGAAAGACATGCGTGAATGGGCCTGCCTTCACTGAAGGTTGGGCGTCGGGCTGGCAACTCGGCAACATAAAAATCGACTGCCAATCATTAGCGGACCGGAGTTTTGCTGTGGCGACCCCTAACCGGGAAAAGCCAAAAAGACAAACAACAACATGCCTAACCTGTATGAGTAAAAGGAATTTGGACTGTTTAGGGCATTTTTTTATTTTTTTTTTATTTTATTAAATTTTGTTTACGAGGTAGAACACTAATTGAACAATGACCAATTATAGTCTCAGCCTGGGTTTCTTCATAATGTAACAAAACAATGTAAAATATATAAATAACAATGCTTTACATTTATGAGTAAATATAGAAAATCTGACAAACAATTTATATATATATGTTTTAACAAACCAAAATATATGTATAGTTACATAATCGGACTAGAAAAGGGAAAATATAATTAAAGTAGGAGATGTAGAAATTATTTTTATGTTATATATTATATTATATTATATTATATTATATTATATTATATTATATCAGCTCCAGTTTATGATATTCTTTATTAAGTGCCTCAGAGATGTCAGCAAATCTGGTTTTAATGAGATTGTTATGAAATTGCCTGTAAACTTTCTTTCCATTTTTTTTCTTCTTTTTATGAAGTTTCTCAATATTTTCTTCCATCACTGTATTATACTCTTAGTGTGCCTGGATGAATGGAACAGTGCCACATATGTATGTATGAGGTTGTTTAGTGTATTACATAACAAATCCCAGAAATTATTTATGGGTTTATCTTTCATACCATTTTCCAATCCCTGTAATTGGCTCTATAAATATTTGAGTTTATCTTGAGGATTGGTATACTTTGTTTTCAGTACTGACCTAATGAACTGTGACATTTGAAGGAAATGAGAGAAGAATAACACTATATAAGGATTTCATTTCTTGGTGGAAAAATCTGCTAACCACTTTTATCCCGCATAAAGTGTGATATTAAGTAGCTCATTGCCAGACCTTCCTGTAGTTATCTCTCGAAAAAATTGGAGTAGTTCAGCTCCTCCATTAACGTAGACACATATTTCTCAACACAGTCCTTAAAGTCAGGGACTAAGGAAATATTGGCTGGAAAATTTAGACCTGTGCTATTGTAACTGTTTCATTTATTTTTATTCATTTGTTTATTTATTGACTTATTGGTTGATAGAATGAGGTTTGTTTACCACAGTGCTGGACTGATAAAAATGGACTGATTTCAACCAAAGTCCGTGACTACATGAGAAAGCAACACAAACAACTGTTTACATAGTGCATGAGAAACATTTAACAGCAGTAACAATAAGTTGCAAGAACTGTGCGCGTGAAAAATTCTGGAAGCATCAATAACAGCTAGAGCCATGGCTGTATGAACTATTTGTGACAGAGATGTGTTAAGCAGAATGCAATTGCTTAATATCAGGTGTAGGTAGATGAGTGAGCTAAAATAGATGAAAGAATCATGTCCAGTATGAATGTGAACTGAAAATGTTCTTGTCTGAGCTGTTGAAATGTAAAGAAAACGGGATATTGTTATTCACAAAAATGGAAATGTTTAGTGTTGTGCTAATCTACAAAGTTGAGGATAGAAGTCTAGGCAGAATCTACTTTTAACAATGTTTCATTGACACCTTACACATTCCCACATCTGTATGTATTGCATTAATAACTAATGCTGTTTGTTACTTTTACTCCTAGCATCTGTAAGAAAAGAAGAGATAGCAAACCTGTAACTCCAGTTGAAATTCTAGGAAGAGCAGCTGGTTTTAGCCCGTTTTTTTTCCTAATAATTTCCGCTTTTAGTACTCTATTGTTCCAGAGGCTTAATTAGTATTTAACAAAGGTTAATAGTCTTTCCTTGCTCTCTATAACATTGCCAGTGGAATAGTAAGGACACTAGGGCATAAGCTGTTAATTTTAACAGCTGCAGAATAGACAATCCCATATCTGTTTCATGACAGCACTGAGGACTTTTTGAAGTAATCCCAGAACTCAGTACCGTTATCACAGCATACCCTGTTGCTAAATCACAGTCCTTTGAAATTTCTAAGTGCCTTATTCCTTCATATAAAGGTTCATCTATTTTTTTCCATGCCACCTCTCATTCAGAATATGTTTCTCAAGGCATAGTTGGAGTAACCCAGCTTGGTTCTCATAACTCTATTATGCTAGAGATAAATTTGGTTTAATTTACTTCAATGGCTATCCCAAGCTCCGCCACTCAAGCTCCACCACTGAGTTTATCAGTAGCATTATTTAAACCTTTGGAAATTATTTCTGAACATTACATAGATCCCCGAACTTTAGAATTCTCAGACTTCATACTTGGGTTGTAACTACTTTAAGTTCTCAATCAGGGATTTCTGAGACACTTTTGAAATCCTTTTAGCTTCCATGAAGGATTCCACTAACATCATTTATTCTGACAAAAGGAAGATTGTTGCTGTTTGGGTAGACTCTAATGACTTAACTCCATTTTCAGGTTCACCTTCTTTTGTTCTTTCTTATCTGCTGTGTGTCAGAACATGTTTACAGTATTCTACTATAGAAGTCCATGTAGTCAAAATTTCAACTTTTTATAATCTAACTTTTGCTAAATGTTTGACAAATTTGCCATTGCTGCACCTCTTAGAAAGGATTATTTAACTTGAAACTTCCAGCGAGAGCTCATGTCTTCTACCTTCCCTATGTTTAATAAAGCTAAACTTTAGTGAGTCTGATTTTGCCCTTTTTTAATCATGCAAAACATTCTTAAAAATGAGCATTTTGATGTGGGTGGGGGACAGGTCATTGCAGATGAATTCCACAGTCATGTAACATGGGCAAAAAGTAAATTCAGTGACAAACAGCACACCGCAATCTTGCGCAAACAGTGATCTTCCCATGCCTAATTAAAAACATGAAAGTTCAGTGATCTATAATCAAATACATTAACTGTTACTGAAGTGGAAGTACTGAACTTTATTGAGTGTGTATAACTCCTCTGTCTCCTTGGGACCTGAATTATGTTCATGGCTTTTGAATTTGCCACCTTTCATCACACTTAAAATAATGGTTTATTTGTACTTGCCTTGGAAGACATTTGTTTTTTGGTTAGTGTTAATTTTGCATGATGAGCTTATAAGCTTCAGGGTCTTTGATATAAGAAACGTTTTCTGATTAGGTACTAAGGAAAAGTATATAGAAGAATTACATTTCTTCTGAGAGTGGTTTCAGACTTCACATTAAAATATCCATAAAGCTTCAATATTTTTTTATCAGGATAACAAAACAATGTTGGAGATTCTTTAGTTGGCAATCTAGATATAAGTTTGTAGGTTCATAGGTAAGTACTAGGCTAGCGGCCCTGGGGCCTACATAAGCCTAGCCAAAAAGGTTCCATGGCTCAAAAAGGTTCCATGGCTTTTGCCACCCAAGAAAATTATTTTCCCCTGTCAAGCAGTGCTGCAGAAGTGATCCCCAGGGTTAATTTTCTATTTCCCATCCAGTCGTCAAGATATTTCTTAAAGAAAATCAATGAGGAACTTTGCTTGACATGAATGGATAGTTTGTTCCAGAGTATGGGAAGTCTCTGGGACAGGAATCTAACCCTCCAGCATGTTCTGTTTATTGTGGTGACAAGGTTTAGGTCTCTGGACCATGTGGTTCAGAAATATTGGGATTTCTTTAAATAAAGCATGTCCAACAGCTCTGGGTTTAACAAAGCTTTGTATGTTAGGCCGAGATCGCCTCTGAGTAGGCGAGATCCGATGGAGAAGAGCTGGAGTTTTTTGAGATGGTCTGCATATGGCATCTGTTTGAGGCTGGTAATCCTCTTAGTGAAGTATTTCTGTGGCCTTTCTAGTTGTTGTAGGTGTCTTGTGAGATTTATTTATTTATTTTATTTTATTTTTTTTTTTTTTATTTTATTTTACATTTGTTGACCGGGCTAGTCCAACTGGATACATGTCCATTTTCAGTGGAGGCCCGGGGAGAAAAGCTCCATATGACAAAAAACACACAGGAGATAAGAATACAAGGTAATACTTTCAAGGTCACATAAACAATAAAACAAGTTAAACAGATAGTTTAAGTAGTTGAAACATTCTTGGGTAGTTGGAGTACTCTAACTACAAATTAAGTCCCGTTGAATTATGGATTGGATAGGTAGTAGCTGGCTGTTTGCTGCTAATCAGGATTAGAACATGGGCATAACCAGTTAGATTTTAGTACGTCTTTGAGTTGTTTTTTGAATTGGTTGAGTGAAGTTTCGTGTCTTAGGTTGTTTGGGAGGGCATTCCAGGATTTTCCAATGGAGTTCGCATAGAGTGCTTCACCTCCTGAATTATTAGCTTTAATGGTTTGGATTTGAAGGTATTTGGAGGATCTAAGGGATTTAAGGTTAGAGTATGGAATGAATATTTTGGTCATTGCAGGGGTTTTGTCAGGATGGTGTATAGTTTTGAATGCCTCAGTAAGTTGATTAAGTTTAAGAGTGTTGGGTAGTTCTAACCAGTGAAGTTTTCTAAGATTGTTACAGTGGTGTGTACGATAGGGCATTCCTGTTATAAATCTAGCTATGTGGTTATAGGTAGTAGATAGTTTGTTTAGTTCTGTTTTATTAAGGAAGGAGAAAATCGGTGAGGCATAGAGGAGTGTAGAAAGGAGGTGAGTCCTAGCAATGGTTAATTTCGTATGTGGGGTTAGGAAGTTCTTAATTCTATACATGGACCCAAGTTTCTTGTTTACCGACTTAATGGTCAGATTAATGTGAGTGTCAAATTTAAGCTTGTGGTCTAAGGTCACACCAAGCAGTTTGGTGTGAGAGACAGGGTCAATTTTGGTCCCATTATTGGATATTACGTGAAAGTTGGGGTGATTGGAGGAAGGAGAATGATTTCCTTGAGGGGTGGGAGTAGTAGGGAAAAACAGGAGTAGTTTGGTTTTGGATGGGTTAAGCAAGAGTTTTAGTTCCAAGAACCATTTTTCAACTAGGGAAAAACAGTTTTGGGTGGCGATTTGGAGTTTATCGAGGGAGTTGTCGGAGCAGATCAGTGTGGAGTCGTCTGCATATTGTATGCAGGAGGCTCTGGGAATAATAGTGTGCAGATCATTAATAAATAAAGAGAATAATAGAGGACCAAGGATAGATCCTTGGGGAACGATATTTGTGGGGAGTAGGTCGGATAAGCTATTTTCCCATAGCACAGCCTGATTTCTATGAGAAAGGTAGTCATTAAACCAATCTATGGTATTCTTGCTAAGGTAGTATGCCTCCAGTGTGCGGATCAGCTGTTGGTGATTCACCATGTCGAAGGCTTTGGAAAGATCAAGAAAGAGCGCCGAGGTTATTAATCTATTGTTACGATTGTGGTTTACGGAGTCAATAAAGGAAAGGAGGGCAGTAGTTGTGCTGTGATGGGGGCGAAAGCCGTGTTGGGTGTGAGACAGGAGATTGTTTCGAATAAGATGGGTAATGAGCTGTTTGTGAATGCAGCGTTCCATGATTTTTGCTAGTGGAGATAGTATAGCTATGGGTCTGTAGTTTGATGTGTCTGTGGAAGATCCACCTTTATGGAGAGGGATGATGTGGGAGATTTTCCAGATAGAGGGAATAGAAGCTTCTGATATGGTCCGGTTGACCAAGATAGAAACAGGGTAGGCTATGGCCTCAGATGCAATTTGTAGGTAGGAGGCTGGGAGTAAGTCAGCCGCTAAGGTGGTTGGTTTGAGTTTATTTAGGAGGGTTCTAATATAGGAGGTAGGTACGGGTTGCAGGTTGAAGGCAGGTTGAGTTTGGACTTTGGTTGAGGGTGTATCCAAGGGGGAAGTGGAGAGTTGGTTGGCCAGGGACTGAATGGTTTCTGTAAAAAATGAATTAAAGGTGTTGGCTATTTCTCTAGAATCTTTACCAAATGCCAATGGGGCATTGCACTCTATAATGGTCTGATGAGGGATGAGTAGAGAGGAACAATGACCTCCTTTTTTCTAGAGGAGAACCCTTTTGTGATGAGGTGTACCATGTAGAAGGATTTCCTCACTACTGTGGCAATGTGGTTATCAAAGCAGAGACTACTGTCCACCTGGGTCCTGAGGTCTCATCACACTTTCAGTGTTTAGTGAGCTACTGCCTATGTGGTAGTTCATGGGTACCAAGTTTCCCAAAGGGGATGACGTGAGGCCATGACTTTGAAAACAAGCATCTGTCTCTGTGAGGCTCTTTGTAGAATGACTACATCATTAGGTGATTCTATTATGGCTCCCAGTTTTCAGTCATCTGCGAACTTTGTTAGCCAAAGACCTTCTGTGTTGGCCTGCACTTTGGAGAAGTAAATACCGAACAAGAGAGGACCCAGGACCAAAACCTGTGGTACTCCACTCATCACTGGTCTGAAGTTGGACTTGGAGTTGGCTACTTTTACTGTGTAGGTTCTGTCAGTGAGCCAGATGGCCACCCATCTTGTGACATAGGGATTTATGTCCAGTTTAGTGAGTTTATGTATAATTCCAGAGTGGGGGATGGTATAGAAAGCCTTGGCGAGGTCAAGATAAGCTGTGTGCACTACCTTGCCCTCGTCTATGACTCTAGTGACTGCTTTTAAGAAGTCACTCAGATTTAGTAGACATGATCTATCTTTTACAAACCCAAACTGAGTGGGGTCCAGGGTTTGGAGGTCGCCTATGTCTTTGTTTATAAGCTTCAAGATGATACATTCCATGGTCTTGCAGACCAGGCCCATCAGGCTAGTTGGGTGGTAGTTTAATGGGTCCATGGTGGCACCCCCTTTGTGGAGTGGGATAACTGTTGCTGTGTGCCATTCAGTAGGCACATAGTCTGAGGTGAGGCTATGATTGAACATGGTACTTAGATGGGGTGCCAGTTCATTCTGTAGTTCATTCAGTACGCAGCCTGGTATGTTGTCTGGTCCCATGGATGCTGTGTTTTTGGCTTTGGAGAGTGCGGTCTTTACTTGTTCATCCATGATTTCAGGGGCTTTGCATTCTTCCAGTATTAAGATGGGCCCTTTGGAGGGTGACAGGGGGGTAAAGTTAGCACTGAACCTATTTGCCAGGATGTTGGCAATATCGGTTGGTTCTGTATATTTAGTGTCATTGTGCTGTAGCTCAGAGCAGATCTGAGTGTTGCCATTGAGATTGTTGACATAGCTGTAGAATGATTTGTGGTTGTCTTTGAAATCAGTGGTGATTTTATTTTCATAACTGGCTTTGGAGGATTTTATGAGGGATCTCAGCTTCTTGCTGAGGCTGACCAGGGAGTTCCTCCAACCTTGGGATTTTACTCTTTTTTTGTAACAGCTTCTTCCTTCTGTTGTATAGTTTTTTTATGGCAGGGGACCACCAGATTGGCTTCCTTTTTTGGGGGGATAGCGTCTTGGTTCTATTGGGGATGGCACAATCCATGCACTCATGTATGTGCTTATACAGTGCATTTGTGTAAGATTCAGCAGTCATACCTCTATTTTCTGTCTGCATGGGTGTCATGAAGTTTGCCACTTCTGTCTTAAGAGGCATTAAGTTGGCTTTGGAATAGTTTTTGATGGTGGTTTCATTAATGGGAGGTGGGAGTTGGATATGGATGTCTAGGGTGATTAGCTTGTGGTCGGATCTGACCAGCAAGGAGTTGACCTCTGGCGTGGAACACTGGTTATCCATATTGGTAATGACCAGGTCCAGGATATTGCTGCCTGTGGTGGGGGTCTAGACAAGCTGATCCAAGGTGTTGGAATTTATGAATTTCAGAAAACGTTGAGCGAATGATTTGGTACATGAGTAGTTTTTCCAGTTGATGGTGGGGTAGTTGAAATTGCCCATAATTAAGGTATTGGTTTGTACCTTAATATTTTCCAGTTTCTTAAGAAATGAAGAGTGAGAATCCTGGGACATGGTAGGTGATCTGTAACAAGCTACAACCTGGATTGCAGTCTTGCCCAATGTTAGTTGCACTTGGATAATTTCGGATGCATTATGTTGAGCAACTAGCCTGGAGGTGTGGATATCCTTAATGAATATGGACACACCTCCGCTTTTAGTGTTTCGGTCCAAGTTAGGTGGCCAAAAGGTGTGGTATGAATTATAGCCTGGTAATGCAGGGGTGCTCTCTGGATCTTGAACCAGGTTTCTGTCACTGCACAGATGTCGATGTTCTCAGTTTTAAGGAATGCCTTGAGTGAGTGCATTTTGAGATTTAAACTTCTAGCATTGAGTAGCATTACCCTCAGAGTTTGCTTGCTTGTACCGCATTTGAGTCTTGCTTAAAAAAGGCACTATACGGGTGGCAAGAGCCTTAGCCAGTATCAGGAATCCCAGGGGCGACAGGTGCAGGCCATCTCTGGCAAAGCATCGTGGTCTGTCGATCATGTTGTCCCAGGCAGACAGATACCGGATCCCCTTAGAATGACACCAGAAGCTTAGCCATCTGTTGAACTCAATTATTTTGTCCTTGTACTGTGGTATAATTCTGGGTGATGGCAGAATGCTACTCAGGGCTAGGGTTATACCTGCCTGAGTTACAAGATCCGAGAGCTCTCCATGTCTCTTTTCATGTAGTCCAGGGAGGTACGTCTCAGGTCATTCACACCAACATGCACAATGACAGAGTCATATTTGTACTTGTTGTGGAATGACCTGAGTGTGTGCATTATGTGATGGATCCTGGCACCTGACAGGCAGCTGACAGTAACTTTCTCCTTGTTTAGCCTGATGGGTGGGCCATCAGTGTGCCTGACTATAGAATCACCTATAACTAGTGTGTTGGGTACATTGTTTTGCCTTATGGGCTGAGGTTGTGTGGCACACAGATTTTGTGGGCTATGTGCCATTTGGGTAGTGTTGGAGGGTGGTGGTTGTCTGCGTTTCATCTTGGGAGGTCTCTGCTGCTTGGACAGATTTTTACGAATGCGGGTGTGTGCTTTGTGTTTGTATGTGTGGGTTTTGGTAGTGTGGGTTTTGAAGGACTATGTGTCGAGTGTGGTGTGGTGCAGGTGTTAACCTTCTCCTCTTGACTGTCTAGTCCAGTCTTGGCTGGAGAGAGCTTGGCTTCCAGTTTGGCTATATAAGTGCATCTTTCACAGGTTGTAGTGTTGGGTGGTAGGAGGAGAGGGTTGTCAGTGTACATGAGGCAATTGCTACATTGCCCCAAGATGCCCAGATTTATCAGGTGGACAGGAGAAAGCACCGGGAGCTGACCCATGGACATGCCTGGATAGGTGCTTATTAATTTAAGTACTAAGTAGGGCCTTTTCATGTAGGTCTCTTTTTAGAAAAAAAATGTTTTGTTTCTTTGCTAAAAGATGATAGGTAGTTTAATTATAAAACAGTCTGTAAACTGTCTGGCTTGTATTCCAATTCATGTTATTATGCAGTGGGAAGTTCTGGCAGGGCTAGTTAGGTTACATATTACTCTAGAAGTAACCTCCTTTCCTGATAGCGTTGGGGTGGAAGGGTCATCTGTCCTTGATATCTATAATGCAGTTGTCTGCTTACTTTGGCCAGCCTTCTCTCAATGACAGCTTGCCAGTTGTGAGTTGGTCTACTGTTTACATATTTACTGAACTGTACAAATTGAGTATATCATTAATGGTTAAGGCAGAGTTTGACAAACCTCTTTAGTGAAGAGTTCCACCCTTTCCACTTCCCTTTCCTTTGTTAGTAAGCATGTTTTTTTTACACACTCAGCTATAAATAAGATACTGACTGTGAGCCAGAAAAATCATAACCAGCTACAGGTGCAAACAGTAAGTGCAGATATTTTGAATCTTCTCAGTAAGTAGTATTCCTCTTATCTGTCTAATTTAGTGGATTGTTTTTCATATTTAAGTTTAATCTCAATGTGTACCTTGATAAGATGTAGGGAAATGCAATGAGTAAGTGCTGGCCTACTCTACTCACATATAGGTATTCCTTTGACAATATCAGTGAAATGACATGACCAAACAGAAATAGTTTACATAGAGGGCTGTGCTAGAGATTCCTGGCTATGAGATGCCCTTCTGGGCAGAAGATAGTTCAGGTCTGAACTCTGTGATTATTAAGACCTAAAACATCTGGAGTTATGGTAGGTGCCACATAACTAAACTTTTCTGCATCATACATATTCATCTATTTTAAGTATTTAAATCACTGTCATAGTCTCTAGGGCCATTCTTTTTGTAATGAAAACATTCAGCTCATCTTGACTGTCACAGGAAATTCCTTGTAATTCATACAATGTATTTATTATTCTAAACAAATACGCAATGAGGTCCCACTAGGTAAATATAAAATTATATTTACTGAGATATAGCACAGGGATGCTATACCAAATTAATGAGTAACTCTACCATGTCATAATTTTCTTGCTTTGTTCGCTGCGTTCATAACCTCTTTCCTGACTATAATTTAGAATTAGGCTTGCAACACTTATAACATTTTCTTCATTTATTTTTGTTAGTGTTTTATTTCTTGGTTTAAGCATATAAAATAAAAGGAAAAGTCCAAATAACTTTTAAATAATCTAGCAGTAATAATAACATTGTGCTGTTCTTTTTTCATGCACTACTTTTTGTTGTGTTTGATAAAACATAATATCAATTTTGAATAGCATCTGAACCAACTGATGACGTTGAAACCAATTAAAAAACTGCCTACCTTTATTAAATGGGACCTTATAACCTGGATCGAACAAAAGTTGTTCACTATTACCTATTTTAAAACTTAGACTTTATGAAATATAGGTGGATATATAATTTTTAGTAAATATAATATGGATAGTGTCACTTGAAAATTTTTTATGGATGTCATATGTTAGTTTTTTATAAAGGTCACATGTTAATTGTCTGTAATTAGTCATGTGATGTGGTGAATGTACTTTAAGTTGAGGTGATGTCTGGAATACGTTTGATCTGATGAAGTACCAACTATTGGGAATGAAAGCACTTAACTCACAGTCATTTTAATAAAGGTGTGCAGTGTTTTAGATGGTTTCACTGTCGTTGGTTGGTTTAGCTGCTATTCATAGTTGGTTTGTGTTGATTCAGAATTTAATAATATCAATTTTGCATTGACAACTTTATGTTACATAAAGTGCACTTCATATAGTCAGGATTCCTTAGGAATTATGGCTAGGATTTAGAGATGTGTGGTATATTGTGCTGTGCAAAGCTGCATGAATAGTGGCAATGCACAGGATCTATCAAATTCAAAAAACAGACAGTGAGGCATGCAATGGCACAAATTACATGGCATGCTGTGCATGCTGATGAATGTGTAATGACTTGGACAAGAGATACCCATGCAGATGAGCCATGCAACTTGTGCAGATGAAGAAGCCGAAAATGGTGGTCCAAATCAGAAAAAAACATGAAATGGGTGCACTGCAAGGTGGCACATACCCATTTTGAATACTGTGATTCATGGTGCACAATGGAAGCAAGGGAGAGAATATTATCAGCATAAATACAAAATCATGCATTGGGAGCCACCATCAGAGCCAGCACCTGCAATATGTTGCGATATGGCCCTTTACAACACTAAAGGAGATATTGTCAGAACCTGGCATTTCACCAGCTCACAGATCAATAATTGGTGGACTCTTTCCAAGAGGAGAGGGATAGTATAAGTGCCTAAATAAACTGTGTTCCCACAAGCAGAATCTAAGGGATACATGGTATGCCTGTGCTTTTGGATAAAAAGGTATGTCAAGCATTAACATCTTAGCTACAGGAACATTATGGTGACCTATGGGGGACACATTAGTTATATTACAGGCATCAGCCTTATGAATCCTAAACATTTTTTCTTGATATAATGCTACAACATGTTGAGGAGCATAGTTAGTTCCCCAGGACATTAGAGGAGAGAGTCAGTAATGCGGTCCTTTTATGACATAGCTTGTTTCCCTGAGGTTCTAGGAGCCATAGGATTGCACATTTGTTTCTGTCAAGAAACCAACTGGTTCAGAGAACCTGTGATATGTCAACAGGAAGGGCTTCTATTCCTAGAACTGCTAGGTGGTGGGTAATACTAAGGGCATTATTTATAATGTGACCATCACCTGGGCAGCATGAAGCACACACTGGCATCCAACCTATACCAAAGGGTCTTGTGAGGGGCTTCCCAGCAAGTCACCTCGCTAGCAGGTGCACACCTCTGCTAGATAGACAGGTCTGTACACACAAATACCATGCAAGCAGGGAGGAAGACACATATACTCTGTTGTGTATTGCATTGTTGGAGGCAGTTCCAGATGTGTCCTAAAAATTTAGTTAAGCAAGACACTTCAGATCAGAAGAAGCACTGCAATCTAGTCTAAATACAAGCAGCATGAATTTTTGGTGTTTGTGCCATGCTACTTAACATAGCATTATTAAACAACTGGAGAAGCAGGGTACTCCACAAGTCATAGCAGTGAAAGAAGTGTAAGGTGGACAGCCAGGGGAGGAACATGTAGCAGCAGTAACACAGCTGAGGCAGAAAAAGGCAAAATACCTTGCATCACTGAGAAAACAACAGGGTCTGTTCCACAACTATGAGACATGATATAGGTCTCATAGCATAAAACGATGCATACATTATCACACCCAGACTATGCAGGGCAATACATGGATTAGCAACACTGTTCATCAGGCATCACCATACCCACACAGGTTATGGGATTGGCGAGGCACAGTCATTATCATCTGCAGAGATAGGTAGACATAGTGACAATGGACTATGACACTATCATATGGTGTAGGGTCATGGGAGGTGACTACAGCACCCATGAGCTCTAGAATACTGTGGATGGTAGGATGGAGCTGCCACAGTGTGAGTGATGGTGGTAGCCATTGCATTGGCTTGCACTGTGGTGGTTCACTGTGGTTCACTGCAGGGAATAGGTAAAACTACAGAACCATGAGTGCACTCTTATGTGATATCATGCATGTTGAACTTATAAACATCATTGCCCATAACCTGACCAGTGCCCATGACTGGAGTGTCAGGCTGTATGTCCACAGGTGTTAGGGAATATGCAGATCACTGGAGATTCTGCATGTACAGCTTGATAAGGCATCCCAGGTACTGAGCCAAAAGAGTGTCATCATTGCTCCTGACCTGGTAAGCACCCACATCTGAGAGAAGGCAGACTATATACACATAGCTGACCTTCATGCTGTCTCAACAACAGTCTGTGTACTCTGACTAGGTTCAGTTTGTGGCTGGCTGCCTCACATCTTTGCCTTCCCATGGAAATAAACTGCATGATCTACTGAGGCAGACTGGGTTGTGGCTGCAGGTTGCCCCAGCAGTATTATGTGCTTCTTGTCCCTATATATCATGTCTCTGCAATGTTGATACACATTATCCAGCAAGTCAATCAGCAAACTCACATTCCTCACAATGCTGTGGTTCGTGGCCATCTGTGCTTGGATCACTGACCTGCATGTCCATTGCTGGAGTCATGGTGATGGTGCAAAATCACCCACATCTGTCTCCTATAGTAGGTTGTGCATCTCAGACTTGGAGCACATTTTAGATACTGGGCTAAAGATAACAGATGGATGCCATGAGGGGCTCTCAGGTACAAAATGTCTGTCGTATACTAGTGAGACTGTGTTCTCCTCAACTACCTCTGTGGGGACCTTTGTAATGGTAGATCTAGATAACCCTTACCATTATAGTGTTACAGGAAGTGCCACAGTGTTTCTGGACCTTGCCAGTTGCATGTTGCCATCATTTTCAGAAATAGGTGCCCTGCTAACTTCAGCCCTATGTTGATGTGTTTTGCTGAACCTCCAGCAATAGAATCTATGAAATAAGGAACACACATGACATCCTTGACTTGCCACACACATATCCTTTATACTTCCAAGGCATGCATACTGCTACACATTAAAAAAATCAGATCAAACAGCATGAGTTATTAATACAATAAATACCAGATATTTCGGTATATAGCAGTGTTATCAATTGTAGGGATCTTGAATAGTTTTTCATGTCCTTAGCTATTAAAATAGCTGTTAGATCCTTGTACCTATCTCAAGTTATCTGTTATAACAGCTGTTGGAGCCTTGCACTGGTTTTAAGCATGCCCTATCTGTTAAAACAACTGTAGGATTTTTTAACAGTTCTATCTATGGTTATATGTTTTAACAGCTGCTGGATATCTGACGTTTTAATTTCTAAGAAGATGGTAGTCATCATCTTTTTGTTTCTCAGAAATATGCAGTAGAATAAACATTCTTGAAATTTTAGACTTTAGATAAAATAGCTTTATTTGAAATGTGAGTGCTTCTGTTGACTAATTTCATCAAAATAATACATACATATGTTAATTTATACACACATTTCTTGGTGGGCAAAGCGCCATGCATACATGATGGCATTAGCTGTATACGTCATGATGAGCATTTGACCTGTATTCTCAATTGGAATGGTGCAGCACTACTGCCATGTTCTGAAACCAAAGTTCAGTGCTATATTGCAGAACACAAGAGTTACAAACATGCATCCAGGCACAGAGCAAAACCCAAACATAAAACTACTGTTCAATCTCAGCCTTACTACAGGATATGTGCCCAAAGAGTGGCATACAGCAACAGTGGTCCCTCTCCATAAAGGTGGTGCCTCAACGGATCCTGGAAACTATCGCCCCATAAGCCTAACTAGCTTGGTCTGCAAAGCTATGGAAAGGATCATCATGGACCTCATAAATAAAGATATTGGGGACTTACAGACACTGGATCCTACCCAGTTCGGCTTTGTTAAGGGCAAATCCTGCCTCTTAAACCTGGTTGATTTCTTTGAAACAGTCACCAAGGTGATTGACGAGGGGAAGGTGGTCCACACAGCCTACCTGGACCTCGCAAAAGCCTTCGATACAATACCCCACTCGGGCATTATAGATAATCTCACCAGCTTAAATATAAACCCCTATGTCACTAGATGGATTGCAAACTGGCTCAAGGACAGAACCCACATGGTTAGAATTGCTGGAGCCATGTCAGACTCCAAACCAGTTACAAGTGGTGTCCCACAAGGCTCAGTCCTGGGACTTCTCTTGTTCAGTATATATTTCTCGGAGGTACAGGCCAATACAGAAGGACTATGGCTGACCAAGTTCACAGATGACTGCAAACTGGGCACCATAATCGACTCTCCAGCCGACACAAGAATCCTCCAAAAGGGCCTCATAGAAACAGACAACTGGTGCCAGAGCCATGGCCTCAAGCTAAATGCCAAAAAGTGTATAGTCATCCCCTTTGGCAAAAACAAAGAGCCCACAAATTACCACATAGGTGGTAATCCATTAAGTACAGAAGAAGTAATTAGGGACCTGGGGACCCAAGTTGATAGCAATCTCTCATTTGACAACCACATGGCCAAAGTGGTTAGAAAAACATTTTATATAGCCCACCTAATCATGAAGGGATTCACATCTAGATCAGGGGAGGTCATCGTGCCACTTTACTCATCCCTCATCAGGCCCATAATTGAGTACAATGCCCCTTTTGGGATGTACCTTACCAGACACCTGCAGCAACTGGAAAGACCCCAAAAGTACCTCACCAAGAGGATCAAAGGGCTCAAACAGATGCCATATGTTGCCCGGTTAAAGAAAGTCCAGCTCTACTCAGAGGCATACCGCCTATTCAGAGGTGATCTGTGCCTGACGTATAAAGCCATGTCCAACCCGGAATTAATGGACATGCTGCACCTCAGAAAATCCAAATCCCATCGAGCTACACGCTCGAGAGACTTGAACCTCAGCACTGAAATAAATAGGACATGCTGGAGGGACAGATTCATAACCCAGAGGCTCCCTTCACTCTGGAATAAAATCCCAGTCCAGGTTAGGCAGAGTCCCTCATTGAATCTCTTCAAGAGGAATCTTGATGAGTGGATGGGAGATCGTAGGTTTACCCTGGGTATCACTTCTGTGTCACTGTTAGACAGAGGCACAGTATACTAACCTCGAAAAAGGGCATAGCAAAATAAATTTAAAATGGGTAGCGAAAGCCAAACACATTCTGGCTAGGCTTATAAATGCCCTAGGGCAGATAGCCTAGTATGAACCTATGAACCTATGAACCTATGAGTGAATGAGTAACTATGGCTGTTTTCAAGCAGTGATAAATGTAGGGCTCCAGCTTGGTGTGCCAGGGAGACAATGAGATTTGATGTTGTCTGCTTTCATCTGAGTCAACCTTTGAATTGTTGGATCTGACCAGATCTGACCTCAGCAACTTTATTGGAAGTTGTGGACCTAAGAGTCTGACTCCTCCCATACCCATAATTCCCTATGTTCCTCTAAAGTACCTCTGATCTTATTTGCTGCTTCTATTGGTAGGACATTGGCTTCAAGGGCTCTGACCTTCAGTACCAGATAGGTGCTGTTTTTGTCATTTTTTTTTTCTGCCTGTTTTCCTTTTTAGGCTTCTTGGCTTTGGCAGATTGTTGTTTTTTTTCACAAATGTGTATATTCTTCTTCCAATGGAAAAAAGAGAGAGAGAGAGAGAGAGAAATTTCCCCTACCTGCCTCAAGTGACTTGCTTTATCCTTTACTTTCCTCCCTTGACTTCCCATTAAGGGACTGATGTTTTTCCTCATCTAGTGAGGCTGTGTTTAGCTATTAGGCTGCTTAGCTGCCTTTTTTTTCTCCAGTGTTTCTTTTTTCAGGTAGAGCATTTTTCATGGCAGACAAGGTTCAAGGCTTCAAGAAGTGCTCAGCCTGTGCGCAAAAGATTTGCCCACAGGACCCACTCTCTCTATGCGTGTGTGTGTGTGTGTGTGTGTGTGTGTGTGTGTGTGTGTGTGTGTGTGTGTGTGTATATATATATATATATATATATATGTATACTGTTTGGGTATAGCCCACATAGACTCAAACTGTGAGCACCTTACTTGGCACTAAAGTTTAGCTTGGATACAGGGAAAATCAGTCCTTAATGGCCTTCTTCCTGCCCATGATGGAATGTCAGCTCCTTCTGTTGCTCCGTAGTCATCTTTATCTACTTCTTCCCCAGCAAAGAAGACAGAGAAACCAAGATCCTCTAAAAAGAAAAAGAAAGACAAATCTAAGAAAAGAGAAGGAAGTGGCAAGAAGGACTAGGAAGTATTCTCTGAGTCCAGGTGCTCTTTTAGGTGCAGCCTTGAAGACCCTGAAGCATTCAGATCCAGAAACCATTCTGATCCAATTGCCAACACCTCTTCCATGTTTTTCAACAAAGATGGTGAGTTCCAGTATCTACTCCCTTTTTCTGCAGGAGACGCACTCCTGCCAGCTACCTTTAGTGGCTTCTTCTTCAAGTTCCATCCATTCAAAAGAAGCCTTACTGAAGCAGATGTTCACATGATGATGTGAACATTCCTACAGCTGCAGATTCAAATGGGGGTCCTCACAGCACTGTCCCCTTTGGGTGATCTCATTTTGGGCCCTTACACCCATAGTTTGGTGTCTCTGAGTCTGGTCTGACCTTCTGATTCAAAGTCCATAGATCTGAGTCACCAAAGACCTTTGTTGGAGCCAATAGTCCTTTTATCTTCAACTCTGGTTGCATCCCTTACTCATTCAACTCTGATATGATCTGATGGCCATGTGTCTCAAAGCATAAGCTCCTGTGTCAAGGCTGAAGGGAGAGGATTGACTCCGAAGTTTCCAGAGCCATCTCTTCTTCTAAGTGTCTTGGTACTCAAGAACTCATCTCCATTGTCAGCCTCAGAGAGGGGTGGGTCAGGGTGGAGTGTGCACTTCCAATCCACATTTCACATTGGATGGGTGCTTCTTCAGCTCTGGTCACATCCTCGGTGTTCAACAGGGTTCTCTCCAGACCAAGAGAGGTGATGTCTGTATCATGACTATTTCCAACCCGGATCCAATTGGATTCAACATCTGAGCTCCCCATCTTGACGGGGACCGAAGGGTCCCCACAATCCCCTCTGGAAGACATCACCTTCAGTGATATTCTCAATATAATGAAACAGCAAGAGGGTTGGTCCACAAATACACTTTCTCCTGAAGAGTCCATGTTCCTTGAGGCTTTTGGGGCTGGATGTTCTTACTTCTTTGGTGGTGTTGCCTGCTGATGCCTTTATAGATCTGGTGGCTAAGTAGGTGTGGAATGATTTTGATGTGGTGGAGCCCATCCTAAGGAAACCCAGCAAGATCTTGATCACCATGGAAGACAAAGCAGATTGGAGAAGGGTTCCCCCAGTAGATTCCATGGTTGTGGCAGCAGCCACTACAAAGGAGCCCTCAGAAGAGAGCACATTTATCCTTCCACCTAGCAAGGAGTCAAGGGCATTGGACAGATTTGGGAAATGGACATATGGGTCACTGACTTTTGCACATAGAGTGCTGCTCTATCTTGGCCATGTGACACATTTCCAGTGGTCCCTGACCAAGTAGCTTTCCATGTTCTTCTTGGTTAGTTTACCTGTAGTTATGCAAAAGGCAGTGGATTTCTAATTATGTGACCTACAGTCAGTGTCCAGCAGCTCCATGTGTTTGCTTTAGAGTGCAGCTAATGGAACAGCTAGAGCAGTTGGCACCAGCATACTTGTTGGCATGTCCAGATGTGATTATCTGAGTTTGTGGAAGGCTTCAAGACATTGTTCCTTAACACCTCATTTGATGATTCAACACTCTTTAGACTGAAGATTAAAGAGACTCTCAGCAGGAGTGAGCAAGATAGTAAAATCTTGTCTGCAATTGAGAACTGCTTCTCAACCCCCTTCAGGGGACCTTTCAGGAACCAGAAGGGAGGAAAGAAGATGTGATTCAGAAAGTCTCAAGATTTTAACCAGGACAGTCCTGCGGACAGAGCCTAATAAGATTGGTGGTGGTGGGGGGGGGGGCAGTTTCTGAGGGCATTACCTTAGGGGCAGTGGTAGACCACAAAATCCTTTTGCAGTCCTTTCACTGAGAAATTCTACCAGATTCTGAAGGGTTGCCTGACAGCTGCACTCTGGAGGCAGTTGAAGGGCACTTATCCCTGTACATTTAAGCCTTGCAGGCCATGTCACAAGATGATTGAGTGCTGAGGATAATCACCAGAGGCTACTCTACTCTGTTTCTTTCCCCTCCTCAGAAAAAGAGAAGGATTCCAACATACCACCCAATCAGATGGAATCTGCAAAAGCTAAAGTAAAAAAGCTGCTTGAAAAAAGAGCTATCCAGCAGGACCTCTAAGACCAGTTAGGATACAGAGTCCATTCCAGGTTCTTTTTAGTTCCAAAGAAAGCAGGGGACCTCAGACCATTCTTGGACCTAAGCCACTTCAATCAGTTTGTGAAATAAAGTTCCGTATGGTCATGATGCAGTCCATTCTACCTCTCTTGAGAAAGTACAACTGGATGTGCTCCATAGATTTCCAGGATGCCTACTATCCCATTAAGATAATGTAGTCCAGGAGGTTTCTCAATTTTGGGCTGGGTGCCAATCATTTCCAGGTCAGGGCACTACCCTTTAATCTTATCACAACCCCCTGGGCATTTACCAAATACATGGCAGTGGCAGCAGCAAATATCAGACTGCAAGGGTTCCTGGTGTTCCCATATTTATCTGACCACTGCATCTAAAAATCTTTTGTTCCAACAAAGGGATTTCTTGCTCTATCTTCCACAGCAACTGGGGATTACAATCAACCAAGCAAAGAGCCATCTGACACCTACAGAGCACTCAGAGTTCATTAGATGAAAACTGAACATGTTCAATCAGATTGCCAAACTCCCAGTCTCCACAATATCATCCATACACTAGGCAGCTATTCAGGTCCATCACCACCCTTCACTTCCTGCAAAACTTATTCTCCAGCTGCTAGGTTTAATGGCCTCTGCAATCACACCAGCTCCATTAGCGAGATTTTAAACAAGAGTTCTTCAGTAGACCCTGTTGGATCAGTGGTCCCTAATGTTGCACCCATTACATACTGAAGTTCTCTTAACACCCAACTGCAGGATGCATACCAGTTGGTGACTGACTTCCCCAGCAGTTTTAAATGATTGACTTTTTACCTCTGCCCTCTATCTGGCTATATTAACCACAAATGCTTCCCTACTCTGGTTGGGGGGGCATTCCAGGAGAAGTCAGTCTAAGGTTCATGGTCACACACGGAGGCCAGTCTTCACATCAACATCTGGGAGATGAAGGCAGTCCTTGCATTGCAGGCTGTTCCAAACTCCATTCCTGAGAGTTTGATTTCTCCCCAGCTAGACAACATGGTGGGGGTCTGATACATCAATAAGCAGGGGGCATACCTCTCACCTATCTAGATTTATGCCTCTTATTTTTGGTCTGTTCCTCATAAAATCTGTGTTTTTTTTTGGCAAATCACAGAGGATTGAGATCAGTAAATAATGGCATACATGTGAGTTTCAGACTTCATGTCTTTAAGAAAATGCATACTAACACAAATCCTGTTATTCTAGCAACTTTTTATATTTATAAGAGCAGTGTTTAAAAGCTGCCCCTATTTTTCTGCCTTTGTCCCCCACACTATTTTAGGCTTTGTGCAGATTTCTTGTGCTAAGAGGTTGAAAGGTATGGTGGGAGGGAACCCGTTCTTATCCACTTTGCTGGAGAGCCATGAGAGTGTGGCAATGGGTGATGTCTTCCCATCCCTTTCTTATAGCAGTGCATATTTTGGGGTCTTCTAATTTTTGTCAGACAAACTGAGCAGATCCATTCTTCATTCTTCTCCCTGATTAGTGGTCTCCCAATCATGTAGTAGTGACACAAATCTTCAGTCATTGGAAACAACCTTTCTGCAGACTTTTTTCGTTGTACCTAAACAACAAGTACAGCAGTGACTTTGCCCTGATCCCTCCACAGAGTCAATTACTGAGAGATGCTTTAGTCCACCATTGGCCATCGGTCTTCTGCATGCCTTATCTCCATGACCTTGATAATGACATTTATTCAGAAAGTCAGAAGGTCTAAGGCTAAGGTAATCTTCATTACTTCTACTACATACTCCCAGAATACTGAGGTCTCAGCCAGATCTTCTGAGTTACCCATCTAGACAGCCTAACCTAGATCTAAAGGTCATGAAGCTAAATGCATGGTTCTTCCAATTTTAATGATGTCCAGAGATGCCAGGGTGTCAGCTTCAGTGGTTCATATCTCGAGAGCTTCTCAGAAACCAGTACTAGAAAAACTAATCTAAGAAGTGGAAAATGTTTTCTATTTTGACATCTTCTAAGGGAATCAATCCCTTTTCAGGCCCTCTTCTATATATATCCTGAGCTTCATGTCAGATCTCTTCCAAGGGAATAGATCCCTTTTCAGGTCCTCTTCTATAAATCCTGGACTTCTTGTCAGATCTCTTCCAAACAGACTGCAGTTTTTCTACAATAAAGGTCCAACTAGCAGCCATTTCTAGTTTCCAAGATGAATGCAACTAAACTCTCATCACTTCCCTTAAGATTATAAAGGAGGCCTTTTTAAAGGGAACTTTCCTATTAAGACCTCCCATCAGAGATCTAGTTTTTCCATGGGACATTATAATTATGCTGCAGACCTTAACACAGGCCCATTTCAAACCTGCAGCTACAGTGGTAATAAACTATCTTTCTTGGAAAATCATTTTTTTGTTGGCTGTTACTTCTACAAAGAGGATCTTGGATTTGCAAGCTCTGTCCTGTAAATCCCCATACATGCCCTTCCATAAGGACAGGGTATCTTTAAAATACATTTCCAATTTTCTAGCAAAGGTGGCATCTGAAGTTAACCTTAACCAGACTGTAAGTCTGCCAGTATTCTTTACACATTTTTCTAATAAAGGGAAATACATTTTACACCTTCTGGATGTTCATAGACAATTTAGATTTTATTTGCACAAGTCTAAAGTGGAAGCTGGCCAAGGTGTATAGAAAGTATCTAGATGGCTTTTGAATTGTATAATGTTTGTGTATGACAAGCTGGGTCTGCCTTTACTTAAAAAAACAATGACTCATTCTTCAAGGCAGTAGATACCTCTTCTGTGTTTCTCAGCAGAGTTCATATTAATGAAATTTATGCAGCAGCAACTTGGCCTATGGTTCACGTTTGCATCTCACTGCAAGCTGGATATACAGTCCAGGTATTGTACAACCTTGGCTCCACCATTCTGAGGAATATCTGACCATGATGCCACCCAGGTGATTTTTTGGTAACTTGTAAATCTGTTCTAAAGGTTGATTGGATGAAAGCAGACATCAAATATGAAAGCTATATACTTAACATAATGCTAAATTTGTGTTGTCTTGTTTATCATCCATTTCAACATCCCTCCCTGCACCCCCTTTCTTAAATTGTCATCTGATACTCCTTTAGAAAAGGAGCTGTAGTTGCTGTTTCCTGTTTATATTTCTGGCCTTTTTTCTTAACCCTTGCTTTAGGCTAGCCTGTTTATGCTGATTACTGTATATGTACCATTGGTGAGCAGGCAAATTCAGTCTGAGGTAGTTTAGAAGAATATAAGGAATTTGGGTAGAAGAGAAGTCAGAGCACTGGATCCACAGCTTTCAAAAAAAGGTTGCCAAGGTTGGATCTAATCAGGTCTGACAACCAAAAGGTTTTACTAGACAAAAGACAAGACAAAATGAATCTAGCATTATGGTAACTACATAACCTTTCTGTTCTTCCTGCTCAGGAACTTTAGGAAATGCATATTGGGCCAGTTTGATGGCCTGTTGTGTAAAGTAGATACCTGCCATGAGCCACCTACAATCGTGGAGGATTTTTATTTTTCATCCTTCTGCAGGTCCAGTTGCGGAGGGGGAAGAGAAACCTATTGTCACTATAGTCTGTGGTCATCAGTGTTCAGAAGAACCCTTTCTGCACAAGGGAAAGATTGTACTTCACCGGAACTGACCTGGGGTGATCACTGGTACTCATCAAGTTTTCTTCTTTGAAGAGGGGTTAAGACTATTCTTCTAAAGTGGGCCAGTGGAGATACAAGTCTTCTCTTGTTATCTTTTACAGAAACTTATGGCTGTTAAGGTGCACAGCCAGGTGGATGCCTGCTTCAACAACATGAAGCAACTTCTTGTGTGACTTTTGGTGTTGCACAGCTAGCAGGCTCCACACACTAGTTGACCAAGGGAGCAACTATCCTTTAATACTGGCCACTCAAGTGAGTAATGCCTGGGTTTGATGCCCTTTGGACCAGACTGCATCCAGCCATGCCAGAACCTCATCATCTCTCCATCCTGATGTTTTACCTCTCATATTTATCATTCACTATTTCTTTTTCAGTGTCTATCACTACCCATCATCATGTGTCCACCCTGTATATGTAGCTGCCCATCCACTGTCCTCCTCCCTACCCTATGTTGTCTCTTTTTTTTTTTGGTGGATGAGTGCTACATGCATCCGAGCTGTATGGTACTGTAGTGTGTGTATGAGTTTATATTACATTGCTGTGTTTCCCTGCCTTTGATGTCCATCACATTGGTTACAAGTGTGACTGTAGTGCTGTCCCTGACATAGAGAAACCTAGTCTGTTTTCCCACTACCCTACATATATATATATATATATATATATGTTTGTACTTATGCTGTCCTTTGTTTAGTATGCCAGCACTATTCAATGCTTAATATATATCTAATGAGGTGTATGGCTGTTTGTGCAGCGACTTTCTCAAAAATTCTCTGTCTCTCTCTGTACATGCTCATTGCTTGTCCAGAAATCCCAGACTGTGTGTGTGTTTCTTTGATTCGGGTATATTTTATTCTACAGGAAAGAATTTCACCGTAGCTAACTTTGTATAAAGTAACATCCTTTTCTTTTTTTTTTTCAGACTACTGCAGAACTTGTATGTAGAATAACTCGCAGTCTTCTGAGTCCTCCCGAGGTGGCTCATACCATGCTTTGTGGAGAGGGCTGCCCAGAAGTAGGCATTCTGTTAACAAAATTGGCTGCCCACTTATGCAATTTCACTATGGTTCAACTGTGCTCTGACCCTCAAGAAGACAAAAGAGGACAAAAGGCTCAACAGTTCAGGAATCAGTTGATAGATAACTACATAGAAGCTGGATTAAAGGTAAAAGCACCTACAGCTGAACTGCTCTTATTATCATTATTTGTTACAGTGACATTTAAGATTCCTGTGGGGTTCTTACATTCATTTGAACAAAACAGCTATGAAATACACCTAGTTAGTAACTTTCTGACATAATACATGAGGACTGACATTTTTTTTATATTTTTACTTTGCCTCTGAGATCTTGTGCTGACCAGCAGATTCTGTCCTTTGTGCTTTTCATTATAATCCTGCTTTGGTCACATTTCCTACTGTTAGAATGGGACAGTGCAACAAACCGAAAACCACTCACTGGAAATTTGTTTGGTTAGTTGTAGTTTGCTGACATTGTACCTCTAAAATTATTTCTTAAATTATGAAATGTTATATAAAAGGCTTTAGGCATAACCATTATAGATTGTAATACTTGCAACATTTTATCAGCTGTTTGAAATGCTATTCTGACCATAGCACAAACAAATTTTGATATCTACATTGAAAGGGTTCAAGACTCCTGTATATTTTAAATATAACAAAAACAAGACAGATGGCAGGTTAACACTGTCTAGACAAGAGATCCTGAAAGATTAGATTCCAGACTTTCTACATTTGAGGTGTCCAAAGAGGGACATACGTTCTGGACAAAAATAACAGAACTGGACATGTGAAACATGCTATAACTATGGGATTTGTGCAAGAATGATGCACTCCTTGATATGGCTATTGAAAGGTATGCTTTATAGCCAAGATGGCAATATAGTTGTTCATTTGCTCTTTTTTTACTATTACTTTGGTTACAAAATTTGTTATTAGACTTTCTATTTTGAATATATATTATGCATCAATATTTTTTGAATATTGTTTGGATTTTTCCCATTCTAATATCATGGCTACAACAAGTCAGCAGAGGATCACCCACATATGGTTATGAATTATTAAATCAGATTAAAAACATGAAATCAACTCAGGGTCTAAGGTGTAGTGGTGTGGTAGGTGCACAAATATCTGTCTGTGTGTGTAACTCATGTGCCTGTGGAAGTATTGTTTGAGAAGTACAAAAGGATTGGTAGATGTACAGCTCTTACTGGCTGTTTGCTATCTGTTTACTGTGTTGGAGTATTACTTTAGAGCTTTTTCTTAACAGCCGACCTCATACTGAACTATAAAGCTGATTCCTTTATTTTATATTTATGACTGAAGCAGTGTCAGGGGCAGCATAATGCCTTAATTATCAGAAACATATAGAATAAAGCCAGTGTATAATATAACAATCAACTACTGGTTTTAGTACAGTTACAGGGCTCATGGGATGCCTTTCAGTCACACATCAGTTATGCTGTACTTGTTTCACTTTCACAGAAATAAGTTAATGGAACCAGATGAGATGAGCCAACCTTTAGTGGGTTAATTTATAAACATATATTCTAATATAAAGCGCCAGAACTGATATGAATAATTATTTTGACGCTGTAGTCATACTGACCAGTTGTGACTTTGAATGTGCTTCCATACACTGTTTTAGCAGATATGGTTCACAAAAGGTTGAAGTCTTTTAATTCTGCTTATCTTCCATTTCAAGGATGTCAGTTTTTGTGACAGATTAATCTGGAGGTTGTGGGGCATATTCTAATTGCTTCCAAATTTAGACCAAAACTGCTTTATTCTTAAAAGAATCTACTGTTCTAAGACTGTCTATAGTATAAAAACATTTTAATTTGAATGCACTACTGTGTTTTTGTTTCCCAGGTTCATAGGTAGTTGCTAGGCATGCAGTCCAGGAAACCATCAAGGGTCATATCCCAAATTTCCAATTATGCCAAACCACTGTCTAGTTAAATGACTTGTTCAAGGTCACACAATAGAGAGATGAAGGTGAAAAGACTCAAACCCCCTACGCCTTTGGCACAGGATCAGCTCATTAACAAGTCAAATCTTTAGTCCTCTGCACCAACTGCTAGGCTATAGTCTGAGTCTGATGATTCAATACTACATGTAATACTACAATGGTCATGACACACTGACCCCTCTGTAATAATAATATGCAAATATACACTCCTAGCTGCCTTGAACCCACAACCTTCATCACCTGTAACCTGAAAGGCACTGAATTTACATACTGAGCTACATCAGCAGTATGTACATGCTGACCTTTTACAGCTCATAGCTTCTTAATGAATACATATCACAACTGGCAGGAGTTGTATATCTTCTTAAATAAATGAATGTCAAGAGCTGTATATTCTGTTAGATCCCTGGAATTAGTAATTGTTCTTTTTAGTAATGATGCAGCTACGATATGTATAGTAGAACAGAATTGTTTTCACACACATTGCTTTCTTTGAAAAGCTGAATTACATTGTGTTGCAGTGGAACTCTGTGTTCTAAGCAGTTTTTTTTTTTTTAAATAGAAAAAAACATGCTTTGAAAGAAAGATTAACCTCCACAGAGTACTGAATCAACATTGTTGTCTAGATTTAATCTCTCTCTAATTTGTAGAAAAAAATCTAAACCATGAATCATGCATTTTCCTGTTTAGTTTGAAGTGTGATCTGGATTAATTTTATTCAGACCTATATGCAGCAAAGCATTCTTAAAGAGACTGTAGAGAAGAAAAAAAATAATTATGTTGTGTCATTGATATGCCTATATGACGTGTAGCTACTGAATATTTTTGGTGTCTTAGTGATAGATAGTCTACAATGCGGTATAGAAAGTATTAGGACAGAGATATTTAGATAGAATTAGAATAATTATTTTGTCATCTATCACATAAAAGTGTGTGGGTGGTGTATTCATTTGTAAAGGTAAATTAGGTAGCCTTACAGCTGTGGTGTGACCTTTACCACTCACATTTTTTTTTTTTTGGAAGAAGGACTGTTTGGCAAAAAGCCACTGTAATGTATCATTTTGCTGACTGGAAGAAAGCAAAACAGTTCTTTCACCAAAACGTATGTGTGTTATTGCAGCCATAAGTTTAAATATGCAGTGCGCATTGCACAACAATTAGTTTATTGCTTAGTCAAAGCAGTTAGGAAACAAGCAAATTGAGCTCCGAAGAATGTTCCAAAATGTCAGTGGCATACTTGTTTAAAAGTGCAAATCAAAAGGACTCTCACATACAGGTAGGGTTGGAACAAGGATGACTTAATAACCACCTTGTGTGCAGCTGAGGTTCCTGGACATGGAGACAGCATGGCAGTAATTGTGACTGTTCAGCATAAAGCAAAATAGCTCCTCATTGCATCCCTGGATGACTGTAAAGTGCAGCTTGAAATGAAGAGACCTGAATGAAGCTGGAGATGAAATGCCAGAAAGCAGCTGAGACAGTGTAATGGCTTATGGTACAAATGGAGTGTCAGCATAACAAGAGGGAAGGTATGAACAGTTGTTCATTGTAGAATAAGAAAGAAAGTAACAGCGTGAGGGGCAAAGGGAGTTAGAACAGACAGAAATGGAGTGAGAGCATAGTGAGGGTGTAGCTTCAGAAAGATAGATGAACAGTTGCATGAGAAATGCATTATCTTTTTATATTTTGCTCCCCTTGGACCACATCTTTGCCAACCCAGCCCCAAGTACCTAATGTCCATTCTGGTTCTACCAGTTACTCTCCAACTCCCCTGGACTTACTCCATTCTTTTGCTGAGGATAGTCATGGATCCTGAGGGTGTTCTGAGGGCCCAGCTCATCTGTGCTTCCATTGGGGAGTAGATTTTTTTATATATGACCTACCTGTTACCTTTCCCCATCGACTGACTGTCGTTGATTACCTTCATCATCATCATTACATCTCATTGATTATGTTGGAGGTTAATTCCCGCTTTGGACCACACAACCCTTTAGGGAGTATATCAGTGAGTGCCCTCCCACCTTGGATGGGCACTTCCATACCTTCCCTGCCACTCTGTCAGTCACCCAAACAACTAGTCAAACCTGGTTCAGCTGGTCTCTAGTCAGGACTTTATTGCTGTATGCCACCAGCATGGCTGAGATGCTTACCCTTTGTCAAGCACACATGAGTAGTGGGGTGAAAACCCAGTCCTGAAAGCCATGGGCAGTAATGAAGTGTTTTCACAGTATAAGGAGGAGATGACTTTGAAAATTTTACATGGGCATTTCAGAGTGAGTAATTAGAACAAAACTAACCAAATGCAGTATGTGCTAATTTTAATTTCTGCATTCACAGGTAAAATATTCATGCAAGTTAACAAGCTGGCTAACCTTGTCTCCATTGACTATAGTAAAAGTAATACTTTTACTTTTGAATGTTTTAAGCTGATGTCAAAAACTTATAGGAATAGTTTAGAGAACACAGAAGAAAAACTAGAAAATAGTGTCAGTGAATATTGTCAGTGAAATGATTATGAAATATTAAATTAAATTAAAAACATTAAATAAATACAGTGTCTAAGGCACCGTGGTGTAAATATTTACACATAAATCTGTCTGCACATGTAATTATTGTCAAGTTACTAGTTTTAAAGTAGTAGGAGACCTTATGATATGGACGCAGTTACTCAGTACTTTGCCTGAGACTATGAGGATCTAGATCACAGACCAGGAATGTACCTAAGGCAAAGAGATGGGCCTAAAGCATGAGCTGTATTAAGTGACTACAGCTGTACAAGTGGGGTGTATCTAGTTCTACATCTAGGTGTAGAGGAGTTCATGAGAATTCATGGGGCAGTCTAAGCAATCACAGCAGATTGGTTCTGTTATATGTCTGGGTCCTGAGGTAAGTTATTTCCAGTGTAACTAACCAGAGTATTAATAATCCAAATGGCCACAGCTTTAGAGTGGAAAACAAAAAACACACGAGACAGCATCAAATCACTTGTTCTCTGTGTTGAAACTGCAGTTTCTTCATCTTATCATAAGGGTCTTTATCATCTGTTACTAGAGGGTAAACAAATACCACTAAGAGGGATACTGCTTCAGAAATTACTATTATTAAGCCTGCAGTTATTAGAGATGAGTACTACTTGTCTGGGCAGTTCACTTGGTTAGGGCCATGGGAAGAAAACCTGTTTTAGGTTGCAATGATCAGGATTAATTTAGATTAGGAAGGAAGAAATTTGTTTTAGCTGATATCTCAGCAGATATCTTGATAGTAAATGGCTTTGATAATATAGTACCTTGTGTACAAGCAGCTGCAGGCAGTAAGGCATAGAGACAAGCATGTGGGGGAAGGCACTATGAGGAGTCCCATCCAGCATTCACACCTCACTTGAGGCTAGTGATAAGGCTACTTCAAAAAAAAAGCTGGTAATAACATCAAGACTGAATCAGAGGCACAAGTATCAAAAAGCACTGGATGACTTCTAAGAAGGACCACTTTATGCAAAGGTATAGTTGATGGCAATAAGATTAAATTGGAATGAATCACAAAGAAAGAGTTGCAACAGACACAGCTCTCAGATTCCATGTCACAAACATTTAGGGAGGTAGCCAGTAAAGCTTCCAAGTCTAAAGGGCAGAGGGAGTATGTGTTCTGGGACCAGGGGCAAAAGGGTATTATACAGAGGATTGACTCCTGAAGGGAGGCTAGATTGAGATGTTATATAGAAGATGCTAGTCCTGAGGAACAAGAATCAAGCAATTTTATTCATTGCCTGTAGTGTCCCTTGCTAAGTCCATCTAGGCATAAAGCATAGGAAAAGAGGATTATGCAGATTTTTTGCTATCTAGGTATTACACAGTATGACAAGGTATTGTACGACATAAGCAATACCAAGTGTGTTATACGACAAGAGACAAAGTTGAGGGTGCTTTGGTGATGTTGTCTGTTACTGAAGACCTGTTTCAGAGGTTAGCCATGGACTTGGTGGTGCCAGTTAGTACCCTATGCACCAGAGGTTAGATATATAACTTGTTGATGGCGGTGGATTATGCTGCTTGGTACACTGAGGTGGAGGCTTTGTCCTCTATTGAGCTGAAAAGTTAGAAAGTTTTAACATGGTAGGTGGTACAAGGGAAGAAATGATGGATAGAGGGTCTAGCCTTGTGAGACCTACTGACATGTTTGTGGGCATACTGTGGACTTAATGGGGTTAACATTTGCCATAACACATAAATAAATGGTTTAGTAGAGAAGTTTAATTTTGCTCTTAAGTCCATGCTGAGAGCATTCCCGACTAGTTTAAGCATGAGTAAGTCAATTATCTAACCTGTCTGCTTTTTCAGTATAGGGAATAGCCCCAAAAATCCACAGGCTTCTCACCATTTGATATACTTTATGATCACAGGGTGAGAGTGCCTTTAGAAATATTGTGTAATGAATGGGAGGGTGAATGTGATTCCAACCAAGGGTCTCTTGTGAAAAATACTGAATTTCAGGATTAACTTTATGGACCTTATAAAATTGACCTAGGAGCCCAAAGTATAAGCTTAGCATTAAGAAAAGGTATGGCATCACAGCACAGTGAGAACCTAAAAATAAACTTTTGGGTAAAGGGTAAGGGTGCTTTTTCCTGTTCAGAAGAATAAGTCTTAAATGGAATGGAATGGGATGGACTTTTTAGTGGTGTAAGTAAGGCCAGTCAGGAGACAAGAGCACAAACTTTACCTTGTTAACATGAAGCAAGCTGTAATACACAGCCATAGTTGCTCAATATTTGCAATGGCTTACAGGAGAAATTGGGGGTCACGATGTTGACCTTCTCAGACAGGGTCAGCCTGACACTTCATTGAATAAGCTAATTTTCTCACAACAGCTATCCCCTACCAAGATTCAGAAAATCTGAGCAGTACTACAAGAGTGTGGAGACATATTCACAGCTGAGCCAGGGCATACCTATGTGGTAGAAACACATGTAAACACTGGTTAAAAGGGTAGAGTCAACTATTAAGACAAAAACTATTAGTTGGAAATGGCAAACTGGTTCTGCTCTGTTAACAAAACTGCAGAAGGCCTTTCAAGATAGTGGTGGTGGAGAGGTTTGAGTGATTTAACTATAGAAATATACGCTCTACCCAAACTATGTTTCTTGGGAATTGCAAACCACAATTTTGGTTTAAGGGCAGGGGACACATGTTAGAGGTTGTTTATTTTCTTAAATGTAGAAATACCAATAGTTGTACACTGTACTATGTGGGAAATGTATACTGGTTATTTTTAGCAACAGAACAGCTACGTATAATGCTGTGGGATTGTTTCCACATTCATTGTTTCTCTATTAAAACCTGTACTACTTCATTTTGAATGGAAATTTGTGTGTGCTCTTAGTAACCTAATTTATTGGAAAGAAAATTTATAATTTGTGTTTAGAAAAAAAAAATAACCTCCTTGGAGAACTGACTCCTGGATTTAAAAAAACTGTAACTTACAGAGAGAGGGAAGATGAATCAGAACTCCCATATATTCTTCTAGAATGTGGCTTAAAGACCTGATATACCCAGTTCAAACTTGGTGTAGCAAAGCAATTTGCAGGGATTGTAGAGAAAATTCAACTTGCTGTAGAGAAAATAAACTTGCTTCTCCAGGGACAGTAAGGTCAAAGTTTAATTATCTACCTTTTCTCATCTGTAGATGCTTAATGTTTTCATTTTTATTGGCATAATGGTACATAAGCTACAGTACTCTCTAGAAAGTAATGGGAATTAAACTATTTTGATGCATTTAGGGTGTTTCTGTTGTTAACTATTGTTTTAAGATCATTTCCCCTACCATTTGCAGTTACTTACTAGCTTATATTTTTAATTGGTCTTTGTTATGTTTCTGAGTGAAGTGTTTTAATTAATTCATTTACAAAAGCCTGTGAATGATGTCTTACTTTTTAGTTTGTAAGGGTAACCTTAGAATTTTAGTATAACTGTTGTCATCTTCCCTTTTTGAAGAGAGACTGGTTATGAGCTACTGTAATTTAAAATATTGGAGGGTTGTGTCAGGAAGGGCATCCGGTGTAAAAATTCTGCTACATCACTTATGGTGCAAAAATGTCATATTTCCATACCGGATTGGTCGAGGCCTGGGTTAACAACGATTGCCACCAGTACTGTTAGCCAACAGGGTGCTGGCGGAATTTTGGCTACTGTTGGCCGAAGGAGAAGAGGAGGGTGAAGGCATGCCCGAAGGCAGGAAGAGAGGAGGAAGGTTAGGAGTGTAGCAGTGAGGGTAGGAACTTTGAATGCTGGCAGTGTGACTGGTATAGGGAGAGAGCTAGCTGATATGATGGAGAGAAGGAAGGTTGATATATTGTGCGTGCAAGAGACCAGATGGAAGGGAAGTAAGGCCAGGTGTTTAGGAAATGGGTTCAAATTGTTCTATCATGGTGTGGATGGCAGGAGAAATGGGGTAGGGGTTATACTAAAGGAACAATACGCCAAGAGTGTTTTAGACGTGAAGAGAGTGTCTGACAGAGTGATGTTTATGAAGCTCGAAATTGATGGTGTAATGATGAATGTTGTTAGTGCATATGCTCCACAAGTTGGGTGTGCGATGGATGAGAAAGAGAAATTTTGGAGTGAGTTGGATGAAGTTGTGGTGAGTGTACCCAAGGGTGAGAGACTAGTGATTGGAGCGGACTTTAATGGGCATGTTGGTGAAGTGAACAGAGGGGATGAGGAAGTGATGGGTAGGTATGGTGTTAAGGAGAGGAATGCAGAAGGTCAGATGATTGTGGATTTTGTGAAAAGGATGGGCATGGCTGTGGTGAATACATATTTTAAGAAGAGGGAGGAGCATAGGGTGACGTACAAGAGTGGAGGAAGATGCACACAGGTGGATTATATCCTGTGTAGGAGGGCCAGTCTGAAGGAGATTGGAGACTGTAAAGTGGTGGCAGGGGAAAGTCTAGTTAAGCAGCATAGAATGATGGTCTGTAGGATGACGTTGGTGATCAAGAAGAGGAGGAGGAGTCTGAAAGCAGTGCCAAGGATTAAATGGTGGAAGTTAAAAAAGGGTGATTGTGAAGTGGAGTTTAGAGAAGAGTTAAGACAGGCACTGGGAGGCAGTGGAGACTTACCGAATAGCTGGGTAACTACAGCAGAACTAGTAAGGGAGACTGCTAGAAAGGTGCTTGGTGTGACATCTGGACAGAGGAAGGAGGACAAGGAGACCTGGTGGTGGAATGAGGAAGTACACGAGAGTATACAGAGGAAGAAGCTGGCGAAGAAGAAGTGGGATTGTCAAAGAGATGAAGAAAGTAGACATGAGTATAAGGAGATGAGGCGCATGGCAAAGAGAGAGGTGGCAAAGGCTAAGGATAAGGCATATGGAGAGTTGTATGAGAGATTGGACACTAAAGAGGGAGAAAAGGACCTGTACCAATTGGCTAGACTGAGGGACAGAGCTGGGAAAGATGTGCAGCAAGTAAAGGTGGTAAAGGATAGTGAGGGAAAGGTACTCACAAGAGAGGAGAGTGTGTTGAGTAGATGGAAAGAGTATTTTGAGATGCTAATGAATGAAGAGAATGAGAGAGAGATGGTTGGATGATGTGGGGATAGTGAATCAGGAAGTGAAACAGATTAGCAAGGAGGAAGTAAGGACAGCTATGAAGAGGATGAAGAATGGAAAGGCTGTTGGCCCAGATGACATCCCAATGGAAGCATGGAGGTGCTTAGGAGAAATGGCAGTGGAATTTTTAACTAGATTGTTTAATGAAATTTTGGAAAGTCAGAGGATGACTGAGGAGTGGAGAAAAAGTGTTTTGGTACCTATCTTTAAGAATAAGGGTGATGTGCAGAGCTGCAGTAACTACAGAGGGATAAAACTGATCAGTCACAGCTTGAAGTTATGGGAAAGAGTAGTAGAAGCTAGGTTAAGAAGGGAGGTGATGATTAGTGATCAGCAGTATGGTTTCCTGCCAGGCAAGAGCACTACAGATGCAATGTTTGCTCTGAGAGTGTTATTGGAGAAATACAGAGAAGGTCAGAAGGAGTTGCATTGTGTCTTTGTAGACTTGGAGAAAGCATATAACAGGGTGCCTAGAAAAGAGTTGTGGTATTGTATGAGGAAGTTGGGAGTGGCAGAGAAGTATGTAAGAGTGGTACAGGATATGTACGAGGGTAGTGTGACAGTGGTGAGGACTGCAGTGGGAGTGACAGATCCATTTAAGGTGGAGGTGGGATTACATCAAGGATCAGCTCTGAGTCCTTTCTTATTTGCAGTGGTGATGGACAGGTTGACAGATGAGATCAGACAGGAGGCCCCGTGGACTATGATGTTTGCAGATGACATTGTGATCTGTAGTGAGAGTAGAAATCAGGTTGAGGAGACTCTGGAGCATTGGAGATATTCTCTAGAGAGCAGAGGAATGAAGGTCAGCAGGGCTAAGACAGAATATATGTGTGTAAATGAGAGGGAGGGTAGAGGAATGGTGAAGATGCAGGGAGTAGAGTTGGTAAAGGTGGACGAGTTTAAGTACTTGGGATCAACAGTTCAGAGTAATGGTGAATGTGGAAGAGAGGTGAAGAAGAGAGTACAGGCAGGGTGGAATGGGTACAGAAGAGTGTCAGGAGTGATTTGTGACAGACGGCTACCAGTAAGAGTGAAAGGGAAGGTCTACAAGAGGTTAGTGAGACCAGCTATGTTATATGGGTTGGCATTGACAAAAAGGCAGGAGTCAGAGCTGGATGTGGCAGAGTTAAAGATGTTAAGATTTGCACTTGGTGTGATTAGGATGGATAGGATTAGGAATCAGTATATTAGAGGGTCAGCTCATGTTGGACAGTTTGGAGACAAAGCAAGAGAGACGAGATTGTGTTGGTTTGGACATGTGCTGAGGAGGGATGATGGGTATATTGGGAAAAAGATGCTAAGGATGGAGCTGCCAGGTAAGAGGAATAGAGGAAGGCCTAAGATAAGGTTTATGGACGTGGTGAGAGAGGACATGCAGGCGGTTGGTGTGACAGAGCAAGATGCAGAGGATAGGTAGAAATGGAAAGAGATGATCCGCTGTGGCGACCCCTAACGGGAAAAGCCAAAAGATGATGATGATGTTAGGCTCATTGAAAAAGTATTTATTAACTGAGACCTTGATACAAGATTAGAGTGGTTGTTGTTAAAGTTCACTGTAAATGCAGAGAAGTGATACTTGTCCTGGAGAAGTATCAGTAGCCTCTCTTGGGTGAAAAAGAGTGTGTGTGTGTGTGTGTGTGTGTGTGTGTGTGTGTGTGTGTGTGTGTGTGTGTGTGTGTGTGTGTGTGTGTGTGCATGGACTTGTGTATTGTTGCATTTTTAAGCAAGACACAGACAGGCATGGTTTGCACAGTATATGCATATATATATATATATATATATATATATATATATATATATATATATATATATATAGTGCTAGGTATAGAAAGATGGAGTGCAATTTTTGTCCCAATAGAATACTAACAGTATGAATATTTCTGTACTGACTTGCAGGGTAGAATAATGGGATAGTGATTAATATTTCTGCTTCACAGCTCCAGATTCAGTCCTGATCTCTGACCATGACCTGTTTGGAGTTTGTATATTTTTTCTGTGTCTGTACATTTATTGTCTGTGATTGATTACTTACTTCCTAAAACATGCTAATTGATTACTTACTCTAATACATCCACATTATGCTGCATTTAAATTTCATCTATTACCCTGATTCATGGCTGAATAGTGTATGTGATAACCCATTTACCCAGTTAACAAATAAATTGAAATATGTACAGCACCACATTGCTTCATAAATACATGGTGCTGTACTTAATGACAGTGCTTAGCACAAGGGTTTTCAAAGCAATGTCTTTCACCTTCAGTTTAACCTTCTGCCACTGTAGCTCAGTAAAACTGATGTGCACCATTATTTGTACTGGAGAAGATTTAATGCCCCCCTCCCACAAATAAATACATTACATGAACAAAAGAAAGTCTGCAGTTTGTTAACCAATGCACCTACGTCAGACTACCTAAGAAGCACAACAGTCTAAATGGATTCAGATAGTTGTAACAGCTGCATTTTTAAATGAAAAAGTTAAAATACCAATTTCTACTTCTTTAAGGAAATTTAAAAGCAGTACAAGTGAATACAATTCAACCAGGAAACAGTTTGGTCAACATAAAATCTCTTTAATAATGCTAGTAAAACTTTTGCAGTAAGCTTCATCAGACATAATCCACATCAAATACATTCACATTTAAATACCTTTTGAAAAATCACACGATCAGTGTTTTGTTAAAGTCACATGGTCAATTTTATCTAAAATTAAAATCACATGACATATTATACACAATTTTCCAGTATCTGGCCATGAATTTAATCTGAATGTTTATGGTAACTGTGATAATAAGAATCTTATTTATCTAGCTAAATGTGATGCATGTGATGCTTACTACGTGGACAAAACAAATCGTAAGCTTAAGGAATGGATTAACAGTCATCTCTCAGAAATAAATAGGCAGAGTCTTAATGTTCTTTATAAGTATATTCTTCAAGTATATTAGTGAAACAAATTCTTCCCATTCTTTTAAATGTATGATTCTTCAAGTTATACACGAATGCTTGAGAGGTGGTGATTTAATTAAAATGACAGAAAACAATGAGCTAATTTTGATTTTACATTTTAAAGCATGTTTTCCAGGTTTAAATGGAACTATGACAATAAAACCTGTATTAAAAGAATTACATAATAAAATAGGTTAAATGATTTTTTTTTAATTTTCTGTCATGATTTTAATTTTAGATGAAATTGACCATGTGACTTTAACATTGATCATGTGATTATTCAAACATTATTTAAATGTGATCGTATTTTATGTGGATTATGCCTGATGTAGCTTACTGTGAAAGTTTTACTAGCATTATTAAAGAGATTTTACATTGACTGAACTGTTTCCTGGTTGAATTTTATTCATTTGTACTGTCTTTAAGGAAACTCAGGGATGCAAAACTGCTGAACAAGCTTTGTGATCTTGTTGCCATGGTTGATAAGCCTTTAGGCCAGTCTCTTCTGGTTGAAATAGTGCTTATTTCACAACTACAGATTCATGACTTCTAGTTTACTATTAGTTTTAAAATGAAACAAAAGCCAAACGCACACCATGGTAGGGATGTAAACTTTAATAAAAAAAAAAATAAAAACGTGAGAAAGTAAGCACTTTCAATGCTGTAACTGCAGCTTCTTCAGACTCATTCTGACACACACAACTGTTAATTATTTACATCCTAGAAGAGCCAGTAAAACAGGCAGTTCATTCAACAAAACACACTGTGACTATTTTAAAAACAGACTGACTATTATAAAATAGCTTCCAGCCAGCTACTCTAGAAACAAAATGGTATATTAACACAGCCAATGTATGAAATTCACTAACTGTCTAAAAAATAATAATTCATAAAACCCTCAAACAAAATAAAATCAATGTTTCAAAGGACGAGATTTCAAACGAGGTTTGAGAGAGACATGTTCATTAATTCCAGGGAATCTATCTGCATCTAAGCATATGCTCCATTATTGTTCCCATTCCCCAGTAAAATTCTTGAAACCACCCCCTCTCATGTTAACTGCCAGAACTTCTAAAACTAAAAATTTGAAACTATGTTCTTCACCTTTGTCAATAACGTGTATAGCACTCCTACACTTCTTATTCCTCACATCATTCATGTGTTCTAAGACACGCTGATTAAAACATCTGTCTGTCTTCCCCACATAATACACAATATGAAAAATAAATCAAGTCCTTTGTTATACAGTCAGCATAGAGTGTGGTCTCAAGGACAAAATTCTTAGTGGGGTGTACAAAATGATTGTCTGAATGAATAAACTTACAGGCTCTACGTTGTCTACAGGGGAATGCGCCTTCCCTGTGTGACAAAGGTGTGTATCCTCTATTGATATTTTTATAACATAGTTGTCTCTTGAGGGATTTACAATTTCTAAAACTGAAGTCAGGTCTACCACTAACAAATTGTGTGACTCTATTGTCAGTATGTAGTATGCCCCAGTTCTTCTTTATGATGTTACAAATGGGCATTGGCATTACTAGTATAAGTTAAAGACATCTTGGTTGGCCCTCTCTGTTCCTGTTCATATCTCTCACTATGGCTATCCTCCTGACTACTTGAGAAATAAGATGACCCTCTTGTGTCTCATCAGACCAGGGCTTCATCAGTCCATATCTCAACCTCATTCTCTTTATAGCCACACTGTACAAAATTAATTTTCAGATCAGATAATGCTGACCTCATTTCCATATCATTATTGTGTAGTCTCATAATCCTAAACGCTTGTCCCTTAACAGCATTCCTGCAAACATGGCGAAGATGCATATTACTGTTATGTAACAGAACATTCTTCTTACATTTCTTTTTATGAATGGAAGTTCTAACCTCATCAAGCAAATTATTAGTAACTTTGACATCTAAAAAGTCAATTGACTCATAAGAACAATTATAACTGAACTTCAAAAATGGTGTTGTTGTGTGTAAATATCTAACAAACTGTTCAATCTCCTCTATGGACCCCTTCCACAACACAAAAAAATCATTCACAAATCTTGTGAATGTCAAAATGTGTCTACAGAAGTTATTATTTCTAATAACTTTCTCATATTCCCATTGGGCTAGTGCCAGGTTGGCCTAGCTATTGGCACAGACTGTGCTCATAGCTATGCCAACCTTCTGTAAATAAAATGCCTAATTGAAAATAAACACATTATTTTCTAAAATTAATTCAAACAGAGTGCACACTGTATCTATTTTGTTGGTGTCAAGGGATGCTTTTCTCAGCAGAACCATTCTAATGTTCTCAATGCCCCATTCATTCGGAATAACCGTAAAAAGAGATGATACATCTAGAGTTAGAAACACTAAATCTGCACTCCCATGTTTATTCATCATCACAGGAAACAGATGATTTAAAAAATTTGTTGTGTCCTTCAACACTGTCTCAGTCTCTTCCACAGTGGGAAGTAGGATCTTATCCACATAAATGGACAGGGGCTCTGTGGCCCAACCTCTGCTAGACACTATGGGGAGCATGGGTGGTTTTATGCATATTTTTGCGAACTTTGGGAAGGCCATACAATAATGGTGTAAGTGGATGTTCAACAGAAAAATATCTAAACAGGTCTTCAGTAATCACATTAGTCATAAGCATGTCAAATAACAGAAAGGCTAATTTTTCTATAATCCCATTCACTTGTGTTCTAGTTAAATGAACATATATTTCACTATCATTCAATAAATCAGTCATACTATTTAAATAATGACTCTTGTCCAAAATCACTATGCTACCCCCTTTATCAGAAGGGTGTGTCTCTATAGAGGATATCTCTATAGAGTTTAATTGCTGTAATGCAAAGCATTCTCCTTCAGTCAGGTTAAAAAATCTACTTTTCCAACAAGTCTCATACAAATGAGGTTTGGTAACAAACCAAGTTGTCCTAGGACATCTTCAGAAGGGGTTAGGCTGATATAGTAATGGGAGTTAAGTGGGTAGGGGAGGTGAAAGGGTTAAATGGAGGGAGGGATAATTGGGAGGAAATGAGATAAGGGTGGGGAGGGGCTTAAGGGGTTTAGACAAATGTAGCTGGGTAAGTAATCACATTTTGGTGTGAACTTGCTAAGGCAAGTCTACGTCCAAGAGAACCTGTAGGTATTGGGGAGAACAGGTAGGTTTTGTATAAGACTGGGATATGGTGAGTGAATTATTATTATTTTTCTCTCTGTGATATGGTGGCTGTGTGATTGATTGCTTATAATGAGTAGGATGTGGGTTGGTGGTACAGTTTTAGTTATGTATTCTAATTGAGGGGTCTGTCAGGGAGTTGTGGCTTCTATGAGCATCATGCTGATAGTGGCCATGAGCATTAATAGGTTTAGTGCTTTGTACTGGGCCATGTGTAGTATCTTCTTGTGGGATTTTTAGTTGGTCTGGTTTGTTTTTTTGCATTGCCGTTTTGGGTTGGGGTGATGCTGGGAAGGAAATCGTCAGTCACATTGTTGTCTGTGAACAGTGAAATGTTAATCTCAGATGGTGATGGGGTTTTCCAGTCTGTAGAGCCATGTCTGGGGCTATGAAATGCCCGACGGTGTTGGGTGTAGCGTGACCTCTCAAGCTAGTGGTGGGCTTTTGTCGTCCAGATTGTCTCAGAACATCTAGATTTTGCCTCAGCTATTCATCAAGAACTTGTGGTTTTCTTGCATCAATGGCATGATTGGAGGATAGAAATTACTTTCTATTGTCATATATTTGAGTTTTAGACCTAAGTAGTTTAACACAAACCTGTCACGTTAGCAACTTTCTAAGTTTGATCAAAGCGATACTTAAGATCTGTCCCCATGTTGTGCCTCTGTCTTCCCATGTGGTCAGGCGTTTGTTCCTTGTTAAAGCAAGTGTCTTGTGTGAGGTTTAACTTTTTCAGTGTACCATACTGCTCTTATTAAAACTGCATGGCTGAGCTAACAAGCATTCATTTGAGTCCATCCGTGCATCTGTTTTCTACTTGAATGTCAGACTAGCTCTTCTGCCACCCAAAAAAAAAATGTGGGCCATTTGTTCAGCATGCCTCACAGATGTACAGATTTAGCAGTAATGCCAGCTTTCTGTCATGGTTTGAATATGGTTGCTGCAATAAGGTTGGTAACAGGGCAGAAGTCAGGAAATGAAGACAGATATCTGAGTCAAATGTCCAGCTGTTTAATCGGTTAGTTTTTTTTGTTATTTTGAGTCATTGTTCTGGATGGATGGACGTTAAGTGTGACATTCCCGAAGGGAAGAAAAGCCTAAAGTTAAGAAAGCATAGCTAGAATCTCTCATTGTGTCATTCGTTGCTCGGTTTCATCCTCTTTGGGACTCTGGTGGGAGGGCTGGGGTCGCGGAGAATGTGGTGGAGTTGTGAGGATGGCGGACAGGGAATATTTTCTTGTGCGGCTCGGTATTCTTGTGCGGCTTGTGGGTCTTTTCCTGGTGCTGTGGGTTGGTGCCTTTATCTGGTGGGCCTGGTTGATTGTCTGTGGTGTTGGGCAGAGGCTGTGGTGTTGAGTGTGTGTTCCGTGCTTTGGCGGATGTTTCCTTTGCCCGACATTGGCTCTTTTGTGTGAGATTCTTCTGTGGGTTTGGCTGATGATCGAGGGATCAGTGGGTTGGTGTTTTCTTTTGGTTTGGGGATCTTTGCCCTTTCTACTGGCTCGTCTTGTTGTGGGGGATCTGGATTTTGAAGTGTTTTTGTGGTGGCTTCTCTTGAGTGGCATCCATGGTGAGGGTGGTTTGGTTCACCCTGATGTTTCATATATATATATTGAATTATGAACTTATGAACTCTGCTTTTTTATTGGGCTGACATACAAGAACTTTATACATTTTAAAATACATCAGTTTCATATAGAAAGGGAACTACACAAGTGAATTACATGAAATATAATGTGACAGTAAAGAAAACTGACGAGTTGCCTTTCATAGCTGATGAGTTATACACTGAGATGTCAGTGCCTCTACTGATAGAAGAGCCAACAAGCCCTCAATACCCTCCAACTAACTGCACTAAGAGTTGACCCAGTTCCAGATTTGGGAATTTATGTGGACAGTAACTTAACTCCTGAGCAACATATGTCCATTGTTCTAAGAAAGTCCTGTATTGCACAGCTTATAAGCAAAGGGATTTTGCCTAGATCTAAGGATGCCATTGCCCCCCCCCCTTTCTCAGTCCTCATTAGTCCAATCTTTGAATATAATTCCCCCTTTGCAGGTATCTCTAGAGACACATGCAACAACTGAAAGCCCACAAAGATACATTTCTAGAAGGATACAAGGCCTAAGCAATGTCCAGCAGGGACCACCTCAAATCCCTGTCACTATACTCAGTATACTACAGACTGCTAAGAGGTACCTGTGCCTGGCATATAAGGCATCCTCTGACCAACTATTGATGGTTTTACTGCACATCAGCAAGTCAAATGGCATCTAAACCTGGCATACAAGGCAACCTCTGACCCATTATTGATGGTTTTACTGCACATCAGCAAGTCAAATGGCATCTGAACTAATCCGTCTAGGGATCTAAACCTCTTCTGCAATATCAAGGGAATACTTTGGAGAGATAGGTATATCTTGCAGAGGATACGGCTGCTGTGAAACAGACTCCCCATTGACATAAAGCAAGGTTCATACTTGTCCATATTGAAGTGCAACTTAGATTTATGGAAGGAAACAGAAATTTACTCCGAGACTTCCCCCTACTAATGGACAGAAGCAGATCATAAAGCCTTTATCGCAAGTATGGATCCCGTCACATTTTCAATGATATGATCCCAATTATTGTCTTTAGCAGTAATATATAATTATATAATTATTGATCAATGGACGGATAAGACCAGTCTGTAACCAAATGGAATAGGTTATTTCAACCCCAAAAAATGGAAAATGGCTAGGTTTAAAATGGACCACAAGGGAGTTATCTTAATATTTATCTGTGAGATGTATAATAATGCATATAAATGTATAAGAAACAGTCCCTTTAGCTTCATAACAATCTGACTCTTATGAGACTTCAGAGATGGATGATCTTCAGATAAGCTGAATAAACGTTAAATGGGTACTGTGGGATGAAGACAAAGGATAAGAGAGTGTGTCATTGTTTATGCAGCATGGTTCACCACTTTTCCTCCAGAGTCGTCAGTTTTGGGAGGGATTAAGAGGGACAGAGCTACAATGTCAGTCAATAAGTCACAGCTATGGTAAAGTGACTGAGTTAGGTGTATGAAGTAATAAAGCCCTACTTCTCATTTCTTGCAAAGAAGGCTGGCACAACTCTTTGCACCTGACCCTTGTGCATTTGTGACATGCCTTATCTGTAACACTTGCATTAGTTTAGGGACACAGGTAGAATCACAGGGGTGTATTTTCTATTTCCCATCCAGTTAACCAGGTTGTGATTGAAAAGGGATAATGAGGTACTCTGAGTGGAGAGCGAATCTATTTCACACATGGGAGAGATTGTGAGACACAAATCTCTCCTGTTAACAAGTCCTATTGATGTTACAAGGGAAGTCTGAATCTACTTTGAATGACTGAGATTTGTATGGTAACTGGCCTCATGGTTGGGTAACTAGAGCGGATGATAATTACATTAGAGAGTACTTTGTGTGACAGTCATATATAAAAAGAATCTTCATGCTCAGTGGTCTGGCCTTCTTGGTACATCCTAACACTGGTGACTCTTGGGGGAAGGTGGTGTATTACATTCACCTTAATGGCAGTAATTAAGAGTTATGGCAGTAATTAAGAGTTATTGATTTCTTTATTTTACAAAGGCATTTTAACATTCTTCTGCCAATGCTCAAGATCACTTAAAATGTGATAGTTGTGACTTCAAGGCTTCAAGTTATGGCTGCTTGGTCATAAATCTGTTTGGCAGTGGTGCATTCCTTCCAGGGTTGACAGGATAGGTTGTCTTTGAGGATGTCTTTGAATGTGTGTCATGTATTTTAGATGGGGATTTTGGAATGCTGCTTCTGTAATTTGGAATAGATGAGTATAAGATGCAGCCTTTTTCTTTACATTTTAGAGGATTTACTTTTCCCTTTTCTTTGTAGATGGTGGTGTGATGGTACCGGTTGTGGTGCTACATAGCGAGTTTGCAGATGATTGAAGCAGGGTGAGCGAGGAGTGGTGGATGGAGTGGTACACAATGTGGTCACTGGTAATTCCCCTTGTTGGGTCATTAAGGCAAGATAGGATGCTGTGATCAAGTAGCGTGGGAGCTGATTATTGCATTGGAATGTGGGGCAAGATAGGTAGAGGTAGATAGGGGGCTAGGGTGAAACTGGTGGGGATGGATTATGGGGTATTTGGATCCCACAAGAGGAGTGGAGTCACAACATTCATAGGAGCACAGGAATGTATTAGGCTAAAGCCCCATGGCTCTTGCAAGCCAGTTGACTTCAACAGCCTGCTTTCAGGTGGTTAGAATCTTGGGGGTTTTAGTTACTCATCCAGTTGTTTAAACCGTATCTGGGGGGAGAAGAGCCAAAGTCAAGCTGTTCTTTGACAGGAGGCCTGAGAGGTTCCTAACATGTGATTGGAGTGGTAAATTGGTCCTTTGAGTAGGTAGGGTGATTGTCATTTGGTAATGAGTGCACTGGTGGTGTTTATGGTTGGGCACATAGATTACTTCATTGTTGGGCTTAGGTGAGTTTTTAGGAACTATGTCAAGGGGTTCTGGTTCTGGATCTTAGTGTTAGGGCATTAAGGTTTTGGAGTTAGTCTATTCCCTGCAGTAATCAGGTTACTGTACATCCAGAGCTGTGTAGTTTGGTGGGCTAGTGTGAGATGCTATAGTTGACAGGGTCCCGGGTTCAAGACTTGCTAAAGGTTTTCTTTCACCAGGCTGCAGAATTGTGTTGAAGGGGTTATAGTTTCTGTGGCACTTGTTATGACTATAGGTTGTCATTCTGGAAAGGTCGAGCCATGGTTAGTGGCTTGAGGGAAGCGGACTAAAGGGAATGTATTCTCTTGGAGTGGAGGTTCCGGTAGTCCAGTGGGGTCATGGGTAATCCTACTTTATTTAGTTTCATTAAGGTGCATTCCAGTGCTAGTAGGTCAAGGCGTGGGGTTGATGACTGGGTTCTAAGGTACTTTACAGATGATGGGTACACCGAATGATGTTTGGCCTAACTATTCCCTTTATGGGAGGTCATTGGTTGGACAAATTTGGGTAGAAGGGAGGGCGAGCAGCCTGGTCAGGCTGGTTGGTGGAGAAGAGGGACAGGCTTGCCCTCTTCTGTTCCCCCTCCAGTGTGTGGAGGTTCATTCCACGGATTTGTGGAAAGAAAATGAGCAGCTGGAGGAAGTTTGCTGAATAGGTAAGCAAACGGAGGTAAGGATGCTGCTTATTTGGTTGGTAATTTGGTAATTTGATGAATGGTTTATGAAGTGAGATGGGATGCTGCTTCGTAAGTAAAGTAAGCGAGCAAAGGTATGGACACTGCTTACTGGGCAGGATGAGCAGATATGTTGTCCTGATTAACATTACAAGGAGGTTTATAAGTAAAGTAAGCGAGCAAAGGTATGGATGCTGCTTAGTGGACAGGATGAGCAGGCACGCTGTCCTGATTAACATTACAAGGATGTTTATGCTGTGTTTAGAATCAACTATACTATGTCCAGTTGTAAATAAAATTGGTAATCAAAGTTATGGAAGTTTAAAAAAGGTCGTCAAATGCCATTCGGTGTGATGTGTTTATTGAAGGGGACCGGGACAATTGTCGAACTTCCCTTTCACACATTGTGATAAACATTTCAGCAACCAGGTCTATAGCAGGGGCAAAAGTAATTATCTTTCTAAAACACTCTAGTGTCTATACAGATTCAGGAAATAATAATTTCATGGACAAATTACATGCAAACATCTTGAGGTCTAAAATCACATCAGATATGTCAGAGCACTGCATCAGTATAAATGATAAACCTTTGCTTAAAATGCTGTATTGCCAAGCAGGATGTCTTTAACTTACACTAGTAATGTCAATGCCATTTGTGACATCATAAAGAAGAACTGGGGCATACTAAATACTGACGATAGAGTCAGACAATTAGACTATTGGCCAACAAGATAGATACATACTTGTAAACTTTAGAGATCTTTTCCAAAAATGGCAGCTGCATTGATCTCCAAACCACTAGCATACATTATTAACCTATCTCTCATCATGAGTACTGTTTCACTCCATTCTTAAACATGTAACAATCATTCACCTCTCAAAAGTATCTTATCCTGACAAAGTTAGTAACTGTAGGTCTAAATCCATCTTAAGGTCTGTAGTTAACATACTTAGAAAAAGTGCTTTATAAATATTATATGACTTTGATTAGAAGTCACATATATATTTTATTTGCTAATCATTGTGGAATAGTAATTCCTATGGAACATTTTCAGACTGTTTCGAGGAGCTATGCCTGGGTAAGAGATTTGTTCAGCTTCACATAGTTAGGAAATGGAGGCTGAGGAATGTTATTTTATTTTTCAGATTTGATGCACATCTTCTGTTAAAAGGTAGCTTTCAACTGGGAGCAGCTTCTAGCTAATACAAAATATCAATAAAATGGACAAAGAGTATAACATAAATTAGGCATTAATAAATCCTGGCAGTTGGTCAGTGACCCACAGAGATTCTCTAAGGCTAAGGACAAAGCAGATTTTATAGAATAAATCATAGAAACTAAAACCATAACAAAAACCAATAATTAATTAAACAGTAAAAAATACACAATAAAATAATAAGATAATGTATATCCAAACTTAGAACATAATATGAAAAAGTATTACATTTCATACTCAAAGCAGCTTCTTCACTTTCACATAATTATTTAATATTGATAACATATGTTCTGTCAACTTGAATCTGATATAAAATAGTAATAAAATATCTCAAAAGTGATGTTATGGTAATCCGTAAAACATACTAACTTTGTCCATCAGGCATTCTTGTAATCTTTCCTTACATTTTCTTTTAACTTTGTTAATATAAACACACAGTTGTAGGAATATCGGAGGAAGATAACAACCTAGTCAGTGTTGCAACCAAAAGTACAAAGGCTATCAAATGCATTTCCAGAATAAGATAGCATGATGTTACACTGATCACAGGTTGTGATACCTCTGTGGGAAGATACTAACAATGGCATTTTAGGGATGGGACTTTTGAAATAACTATCTACAATTAAATCTGAAATATTTCTCTTTCATCTCTATGGACATTTATGGAACATTTTAAAAATATTCATAAGCTTACTATCTTCTTTCAAAAGTTTCCATGTTTGAAAAGATGTTATCATCTCAGGTTAAGAAAAACAATGCTTATAAGAACCACTTGTAGTAAAATTATCAGTCATAGATATAAAAAATTGCCTTTCCATGCTGCAAACTTTCCAATAAGCATTAAAAGCAAAAATAAGAAAAAGAAATATAATAATATAGGAAAATCTTCCCAAGAACTGCATGCCAAATGAACATTTAATATGTCTGCGTAAAGGAGGGCTGAATTGCATGTATTGTGTGATCACTGGTGTCATGAATAACTGACTTGGATACAGTTGGTTTCCTATATAAGTATGTATTTCTGTCTTCATTGCTCTTTCTTCACAATGTTAAGTAGAGTTAATCAATACATTCAGAATGTAATTTGGAAATAAACGGTGTATGAAATTTATTAGCAAAATTCCTTGATAAACTGATGAAGACCACAGGTCTGTGCTTTGCATCTTCTTCTTCTTCGTCTTTCGGCTTTTCCCAGTTCTCCTGTCCACTCATATACATAATAAATTGTTAATGTAATAAAAAATTGCAGCTACTTAATTAGTGAAGTCATGACTGTGAATGTATAACACTCCTAAGTACTCCATAAAGTGATTAGCATATGATGGAACAAAGGAGGTACCCAGAGCTACACCCTTAAAACAATCAACATCAACCCCTATTTTGACAATGTGTGTGTGTGTGTGCGTGTGTGTGTGTGTGTGTGTGTGTGTGTGTGTGTGTGTGTGTATATATATATATATATATATATATATATATATATGTGTGTGTGTATGTATGCATATATATATATATATATGTTTGTGCATACATACATACATGTATGTGTATGTATGCTTGATGTTAAAATATTAAAATAATATTTCTGTAGGAAGCTTTTCCCTACCTCTAATCATGGTGACTAACCCTTTCCATACCACTATGTGATTTCTATTCCTGAGAGTGAGTGGATTTCTGTGAGATACTGCAGTCTCAGAATTTGGGCATTAACATTTGTTCACTATACACACACACACACACACACACACACACACACACACACACACATTTGTATGTGTATATATATATATATATATATATATGTGTGTGTGTGTGTGTGTGTGTGTGTGTGTGTGTGTGCGTGCAGAGTTTAATACTTTTGTATTACAACACTTTATCTTTATTATGCAATTCAAAATATATTTGCATAAAGTAATTACCTATTCACATAGGTCTCATTGGCTTCTTCCTATTACACAGTTTCAATGAACGTTTGGGAAAGTGATTGAGAAATAATGAAACAAAAGTGATCTGTAAACACTGAACTTTTATTGTTCTCTCTGTAAAGCAGGCTGAAGAATCATAGTCCTCCAAAGCATGGGAAATAAAATTCAAAATCTAATCATACCTTTCTAGATTCCTTTGAGTCCCATAGCAGATCCCTACAGAAAAATACCTTGCCTCACAAAGTCATTATTGCGTTATGACATTATTACACTAGAAAATTATAGAATAAAACACATAATTTAGAAAAAAATATTACTTATTTGTTATACACAGCAGCATTTGATGACCACAAATTTCTTGCATCAATTATTTATGCTTTTAATCTCCGGAATTCCAGTTGTGCGGGAGCACTTTATTTTACATTTAATTACTCTTCATAGTTCCGTGTTTTAATGATAGTGATAATCTTATATTGCTGTGCTATACCATTAAAGACATGTTCATTACTGAAACAGTAAAATATGGTTGCAGTGGGTAATAACTTCAAGTATTTTATTTTACTTGGCAATAATTGTAGTGGGTGGTGTAGGCACACAAGAATTTAAGTATCATACAGTTATGACTTCCTGTAATTTAAAGTCCCATTGAGTAATTTAAGCAAATAGCTTTAGTCCTTAGGAGCTATTTAATTTGAAGTGTGTTTTATTAAAACCAAAATAATTATGATTAACCATGTGTTTTCAGAATGCTAACTGGCATTTTAAAGCCTCACTGAATGTACTTGCTTAGATTCTACAAACACTTCCAATTGAAGTTTTCTTCATTGCTTCGAACATGTGCAATGCTTTCCTTTGGACAACAGCTACAATTGTAAAGCAAACTTGTCAGCACTCAGAAGGACTATCTGCTTGTAGCTTCAATGATAAGGGCCTCCTGCTAGATGCACTTAAAAAGGGGCAACAGACATGAGGACTCTGGCATACCAGAAATGTGAAGTCTAATTTTTGCTACCCAAAGAAGCAGAGCAGGAGGTGCTGGACTATACTATTGCAGATCCCCTTGATGTTTTCATCAGTTTCTGTCAGTGCTGTGTTTAATGCCTTTTTATTATAATCATCAAAACTGCATTATATATCAAAGATAAGTGACATTCTTCTTCTGATTCACAAATACCATTCCTTTCAGATAGTCAAGAAAATTGCTACTTAAGTCATGTGCTACCTTTTCTGAATGACGTAAACAATTGCTACACCTAGTTTTATGATTTATTTCCCATCTTTCTGAGCATCTTTTTGAGTTTTATTATAAATGCTGTTCAAGTGGTCTGTAGAACTTCCCATATGGAGAACTGTAAATTTGTGTTTCCCTTTCAGTCTGATTCACAGGGCACCCAAGTTCCCTTGGTTTCCCTTATGTTATCACCATTGCATACTGTGCTTCCTTTCTGCGCCTCCTTACAGCATAATGAATAAGGGAGGATGCTCAGATCTTAGTACTGTTTTTACTGTACCATATATCTGAGACAAAAAACTTGTTTAAGAATTTTTCACTTTTATGTTGTCCATATTTTATATTATTCCCGTATAATGCTTTTTGTTGTAATCACTCTCCGTCATTTTCCAGTAGGGTGGATCCTGTGTTGCCTTTACTTTTCCTCTGTTTAATAGTACTGAGTGTCACTGTGTTATGTAGCCAATTATACATGACAGCCTGATTGTTACACACACACACACACACACACACACACACACACACACACACACACACACAGACACACACACGCAGACACAAGCAGCCACACACACACAGACACACACACACACACACACACACACACACACACACACACACACACACACACACACAGTAGGAAATGTTACCAATTACTTAATCTCTTTCTATTTCAGGATGTATGGGGGATATTCATTAACAACTAGTGGACAGCATTTTGCAAAATAGCATGATAAGCTGTTATGCACAAGAAAGGGAGTAATTCAGTGACACAAGTAGGAGGACTATACTACAGGAGAAATATGATAGCATGCATGGTATGCAAATACCTGCATATTGGTATCAAAACAAGTGTCAACATGCTGATGAGACTCGCCACATAGGTAAATGATGAACTCAAACATGGCAGAATGATTTAAAGATGTACATATTTAGAGTAAAGAGTTGCAGCACTAATCTCTCCTAAATGCATAAAGTTTCTGTTGCACAGGAGCATCACCCATGCTGGGATGCTAGGAGTAACAGCAGTATTAGCTGAGTGGTTTATTAGTAGCCTTAATGAAGCCACTGCCAACAGTGGTGCATGCTGTTGCCCTATGTGTTGCAGACAGGTCTGCCAGTTGCTGACATACCATCAGGTCCACAATTAGAACATTGCTGACTTCTGCCATATGGACAGCAATACCATAAGGGAGCTACTAAACATGTGCTGCTCCTATATGAAACCAAAGGTGTGCGTGGACTGCTTGTCCTAGCGTGGATGTAAGCTTTGTGTAACATTAACCATCTTTGTTGCAGGGATATTTCACTATCTGACAGGGGACATATTAAGAGTGTTGCAGGCAGTCTCATAGTTCCTGAAGCAGTTCCTTGATGTGATGTCACAGCATTGACAACAGCAGAGCAGCAGAGAAAACCACCACTTTGTGTGCATTCAAGGTCAAAGGGGACACTGATTTCTTACACATAGATATGTGGTCCTCACCTGCTCTGCATGACGTGATATATCAGTCAGAAAGGCTTAGTGTGCAATGCCTAGAGTTTTATATTCTTTGTGTTGGTGCACCATCCAAGCTGTGTCCCTGATTCCTACATCTGGCACATGTGACAACTACCAGTTGCAGTTTTGACAATAACTTAGCCAATATTACTTTCTCCATTATTTTCCACAACATGAAAGCATACTTAAGGGTCTGTATGATTCTGGATTTGTCCTACTCCCTTTTCCCTTAAAGACAGGTTTAATAAGGGAATGTCTTCAATCTTGAGGAATCTCATGATATTTATACAAACTAGTAAGTAACAGCACAATGGTACCATAAGTTCTTGCTGAAGTGTTCTCAAGTCATTAATACTATTCCTATCTCCTTTCTGTACTTTGTTTGAATCCAGTTTGCATGTTTTTTTTTCAATATAATCTAATTTGATTTCACCATCTGAGGTTATCTGGATGTCACTAGTCCAAATTATCATCCCCTTTGTGGAGCCAAACTGTTTTGCATAAGATTATGATAGCCAGCCTTAGGCATAGGCCAATTAGGCAGCCGCCTAGGGTGCTGCTCTAGAAGGAGTGCTTTTCCAGTAATCTGGATGGTGTAGGTAGACCAGGATGGGGGAACCAGATTGTGGGCAGGGGGGGTGCTTTGGAGCCCTTTTACTTATGGCACCACTTAACCAAAGGCCATCCCTGGAGATTATATACTGTTGCTGCCCAACAATGCAATCATGCATATGGGCCAGTGGATCTTTCAAGTAGCATAAAGATAAAGTACATTTGCTAGCATTTCCCCAGTCCATGGTATACAGACTGGTTCAGGCCAGTTATTTGAATAGCATATGGACACATGGATATGTTATAGTGGAGGCTGTAGCAGTTGCATCCCCAATGTTCATGGGGAAAAATATGCATAGGTATTCTGCTGAATAATCCCATTCACACATATGGGTTGGTGTACAATTAGAAAATCCCATACACTCAGCCAACTATCATCCAACCAAATCTTAGAACCAAGCCATCTTGCAGACCTGACACAGACAAGGTTGCCACTAAATGTTTCACCTCTGTCAGTCACTTCTGTGCTGGGTGTGATTTTACCATAACAGAACTATTCCAGGCAGGTCAAGGCCCACTCTTCCAGGGCCTCAGTGTCAGCTTTGGCTTTTTGGAAAGGTTTGGATTATAGAAGTATTCTAGACATGTCTACATGGTCCTCTGTACATACTTTTTTCAAAGCACTATAAGCTTGATTCCTTCTTTAGGTCCAGATCAGGCACTGCTAGCACCATTCTCCAGGGACTCCTGGAATCTTCTCCTTCCACCTCCCAAATGTAGTTATCTAAGGTAATCTACCCATATAGCTAAAGCTACTGCAGCAGTGATCATTACCATGAACATAGTACAGCTGTGTGAGTAAAATTGCCATAACAGTCGATGTTTGAATGATCACTGCTGCAGTAGCTGCTCTGTCTCTCAATCCCCCTTATTTTTTGGTGTGTTTCGTATGCCAGGGCATGGGCATTAATTAATTAATTAATTAATTAATTAATTAATTAATTAATGTATTTATTTATGTATTTATTTTTCCAAGCATTGTCCTTTCAGAGCTCAGCCTCCCCCTCTCTGATGATAGAAAATCTCTGAAGGGCTTCACACCCAAACTTGTCTTATTTTCAGTTCAGCTTGAACTACCTTACTTTTTGGGCACATGGAAGGTACTCTGAAGTTTTGGAAGCTGCTCAGCTGCTATATCTTTGGCAGGATATAACCAATATAACTAAGGTTACAGTAGCAGTGATTATATGAACATCTTTTGTTATGGTAAGTTTTACTTATACAACTGTACTTTATGGTTTTCTACCTTAAGAATATCATTTTGTTTCAGTGATTGTATGTGTTTTTGTTCTGTTTATTTGGTTTATTTTTTAATTTTAGGTGAAAATCTATGATTTTGTAAAAAATTATTTTGTAAAATATTAACTATTTGGGTTGTGTTTTTTTCACACCTATTACTATTTTTAACAGGATTAGAATATTTTTTCTGAGGTAATAAATGTTGTGTGATATTTTTAACTAAAAATTTAAGGTCTGATGACACAATCTTTAGTGTCCTGCTTGTCTTTACTAGTTTGGGTAAGGAAAATGTGCTTGGTGCGTACTAGTGAATGCTTATTCTCTTCCATTGTTACTGAGCTTAATGCACTGGCAATCAGGTTACAGCATGAATAACATCATTCCTAGTCCTGCATCTTCTACTTTGCTTGTACCTAAAAAGAAAAAAAAAGAAGTAAAATTGTTGCCTCAGCCTACATTTAATGACTCTGGCATTGCCAAAGACCACTTACCTATCGCCTCAACTCCCTCTAGTGTACTGAAATGGCTATTATTAAAGGGGAAATACACATCCTGATGGGCTGTTCAAGTACCTGTTACAGATATGATAGAATCAAGCACTTTAGGTTCAGTGGCTGTCTGGGTAAAGAAACCTCATGGCAAGGACAGTAGGATGCCCCTTACCATTCTCCCAGTAGGGATATTCCTAGAAAAAAATAAATAAAACTGTAATTGCAGGGCAGTTGATCAGGTTATTTCTGTATATAAATCAGATGTTATATCTTTGGCTAAGAGTGCTTTGCAGTTAGTCATTTCTAGGGGCTGTTTGCTTTTTCACAGTTCTAGGGCAGGTATTGACAGAAAATAATAGGTGTTTTTAGAGGACAAGGATTCTGATAGATGCAGGAGTGATTTTCTTCAGGAATCCATCACCCAGAAATCTGACACTTCAGATAGTGAAACTGAAGCTAATCCCAGATGATTTGTTTTCCTTTTTTTGGTACTGTTGCTAAACTCAGGGATGTTTTTGTAGATTAGAGTGTGTGTGTATGTATCTTTAAGAAGCATTTCCAGATGTAAGCATGCGCATATAAATAGTGAGCACTTGCAGGCAGCAGTGCCATTTTGAGAGAACAGCCAGTTAACATGTATGAGTGTGGTAATCTATTAGTTTATTTAAGTTTAAACTACAAAGCCTCATTTCTGTTTTTTTGTGTGTGTGTGTGTGTGTGTGTGTGTGTGTGTGTGTGTGTATGTGTATATGTGTGTAATACAGCTGCTTGAACTGAACCCATGAATGTTCATCTGTTTTATCCTGACCAGACAAGCGACATGGTGTCAGAACTGGGATTAAAGGAGCAAATTCTACAAGCCATGAGGTGCAGAGTAGAAGGTTAAGGCAAATTAAGCAGGTTGAGTGAAATGGAGCTGAGACAAATGAAAAAGGGCCAGAAATTAGCTAAAGGTAAAGAAAACTGCACAGATTATTTATTTGGCACAAAAAAATGAAATGGCACATTTATACGGCACAAAATGCATTATTAATCAAGCGAGTAGCACAAAAACGTATTATTAATCAAACAAAAGGCACAAACCACATTATCAAAACTATGATATTTGATAAAACTAGCAGAGATATTCATATGGGGCTCAGAATCACCTTTGGTTTGCATAATGAGCATGTTTGAAGTAAAACGGGCACAAGAAAAGTATAATGAGCATAGAAAGACATTAAAAAGGCATAACGAGTATAATAAAAGGGCAACTTAAGCTTAAAGAGGTGACTGCATGTTTTTAGTAAAAGTGTGTGTTTGGGCACAAACTACTTTTTTGCATTGACTGAAGCCATTCAAAGCATTACTAGAGTTGTTCGAAGTATCTCAGAGTGTGCAAACTGTTTCCAGAGTGTGTGCTTATTACGGTGCAATTGCTTCAAAGAGTTTGCTGTGTGAAAAGTACAGTTATATTGCAAAGTGCAGTCAAAGTACAGGCATTTTGAAAAGTTTTTTGTGCTGTGTGCATTTGTCCCGTCCCCCTTTTAAATAACCACACCACACACATAAAGACATTTGACAACCTTTTATTAAACTGTATTATACAATGAACTATATACACAAAAACCAACATTAATTATCTTCCTCAGCGACGATGATCTCTGGTCGGTGTCACCACTCACCCTGGATGAACTTTACCTGAAGGCAGTGTACCAACTCACCCTGATACCTTCTCCACCGGGGCAGCGTACCTACTTACCCACATAAAGAGTCAGCGTACCTACTCACCTCATCACCATACCAAACCATAAACCAATAACCACCTTTTTTAGAGAGGGAACAGAAGAGGACAATCCTGTCCCTCTTCTCTACCTCAGATTGCCCACATCTTCCATCCATATATAAAAGAAGAGGGTGGGAGGGCCACCAACTCACACCAAATCTGCCTACTTCCTTTAATCCCAAATCTTTAATACTGTCAGAAATCCCACCTACTCCTACCTCACTTCCTTTTACATCTCCCTCTCACCTTAACCCTTTCACCACCACAAACCCACTATCCTAACCAACTACAATCCTTACCTTCCTTTCTATCACTTTACCCTCCCCACACCCCTTTACCCCCTTACTCGAGGGACTGGGACAACTTAGTTTGTCCCAAACTGCATTTGTCCCGTACCCCCTTTAAATAACCACACCACACACATAAAGAAATTTTATTAAACTGTATTATACAATGAACTATATACACAAAAAACATTAATTATCTTCCTCAGCAGCGAATCTCCGGGCAGCATCACCACTCACCCTGAACGAACTTTACCTCAAGGCAGCGTACCAACTCACCCTGATACCTTCTCCACCAGGGCAGCATACCTACTCACCCACATAAAGAGGCAGTGTACCTACTCACCTCACCACCATACTTAACCATAAACCAATAACCACCTTCTTTAGAGGGGGTTACAGGAGAGGACAATCCTGTCCCTCTTCTCCACTACCAGCCTGATCCCAGGCTGTTCCCCCTCCTAAACCCTAGCCGCAATCATATCCTCTAAAAAGAGTTTCAGATGCAAATTAAAAAGATCCAGACCCACGTCATTAAGGTGTACTCCATCCGTTCGATACCAAGACTTTTCTCCATCCTCAAAATCTCTATGGTCAATACTATGCATCCCCAAAATCCTTAATTGCCTAGCCAACCTTTGATTAACACACCTTCTAACCTTTTCAATCACCTTATAACTATATGCAGCTGTCCAACACAAATGCGGAACCAACTCTGACCACACAATTTCCATACCCGGGTACAATGCCTGTAATCTCATCAAATCTTGCAGCATAATGTCCACCAATTGTTTTTTAGAAACAATGCTCAAGTCATTGCCCCCTAAATGAGTGACTAGTATACAAGGACAACCCACCTTCAGTTTAGCCCTCTCATATTCATGTAACAACCCGTCCCACCTAAGCCCCCTAACACCATGCCAGGACACTGCCCACCCTAAATGTGCTAAACCCAAATTTACCCCATCATCTCTAACTAAAGCACGCTTCTCTGCCCAGTGGATGAACGAATGCCCCAAGATGATAATGTGCTTCCCTAAAAGAAAAGAAGAAAAATTAATAATCAGACCACAACTTATCTAATATAAGACAAAAATGCATTTGAAGACCACCTCCACACTCTTTTAATCAATTCAATGGAACTACCCTCTCTAGCTAAATCTGAAGTCCTACCTATCCTGAACGAGTGAGCTGCAAACCTCTCTGTCGGAAATCCCATACAACATAAAACCTTCCTCACCAAAAGTATGAATCTACTACTTGACACCACCTTCCCATCCACTGAACAAAAAATGAACTGATCCACACTCCCCTTTTGCCTCCTCATAAATTCTTTTGCCCACATTACTGGACAAATGCAAGGATTCTTGTCAGTTTTAAGCACCACCACACATCCCCTACCCAACTGATCTGTCTTACTCCTCCTTAATGCAGTAGTAACCTCACCCTCCCCTATAATGACATCCTTCCAACATAACGAGCCTAACAACTCCGAAATATGAAAAGCGCCAAAATATAACCATGTACATAATGTACCCCACATAAAATAATCCATAGACCCCTTTTGCAACAAACCTAAACCTTTCAACAAAACTTTCAATATAACCCTCGTAAGTGGCCATCGAATATCCTTACATTCCACCATCATTCTCCTCAACCCCTCAACATACGCCCTAATGTCCAAGACTTAGTGAAATCCTGCAACTCCGCTACCTTAGCGAAAATGCTAATCGCAGCCAAATCCATCTTAACCATCTGCAAAGCCCTGCCTAACCCCCAAGCACGAGCTACATATCGCAGTAGTAATTCCTCTGACCATACCACTTCTTCCTCTGGAAGCTGCAAAATAAACTGATTAAAATCAGAAAGAGCCCTACCATATGCCTTCCTTGTAGAAGGGGCCCAGGAATGCCGTACCAACCACCTGGCTACATCGACCCAAGATTCCACACCTCCTCTGGCAGGATTTCTGGCACCTCCTCCGCCCATGGAACCAACCCTTGAAACCTGCAAAACTGAAATCGGGACAAGCTATCAGCAATCTCATTCCTTACGCCAGGCACATGCACTCCTGTAAAAGAAAAATTTATTAGAAGGCTCTGCAAAACCAATTTACATAATACCAACAATAACAAGCCCGACTTAGTTGTCTTCTTTTGCAATACCCTCACTACAGCCATATTGTCAGAGTGAAAAACTACACGTTTGCCCCTCAATTGCTCCTTCCCCACCACCGAAGCTGCCCATATAGGCATCAATTTCAGAAAGGCCACATCCCGCTTCCATACCTCCTCCCAATCCCAAGGCCATTCAGCCACCAACCACCGACCCCTGAAATAGGCCCCCATGCCAGCACCCCCAGCTGCATCCGTAAACAACTGAAGTTCCTCCTGCCCCCCCAGTCTGACTACCAAAAAGATATCCCATTAAATTGTTGCAAAAACCCATTCCACAACCCCAAGTCCTCCCGCACCAGTTGGGTTACCCTAACCCAATGGTGTTTGCTCTTACCCCTTTTCAGCAAATACGCCAGTGAACTGCAAAATGCTCACCCTGGGTGTACCGCTCGACAGGCATAATTCAAAAGCCCAAGCAACTCCATAGCTGAACGAATCCGAATCTTATCTTTACCCAACACCAAAGTATCACCGACCTAAGCCTATTTTATTCAAAACAAAACAGCCCCCACTCCGCATCAACTGTTAATCCCAGGAATTCTAATGCCCTTGCTGGACCCTCCATCTTATGCTGAGCCAATGGTACACCTAACTCCTCACACATAATCGTAAACTCCCGCAAACCCTCCTGTGCTCCTACTCTTCCTTCGCCCACCAACAAAAAATCATCTAAATAATGCATTGCCTTTTGAGTCCCCACTTTCTGCTGCCAAATCCAATGCAATACTATACTGAACTTCGCAAAAGTCACACATGCCACTGAACAACCCATAGGCATTGCTTTATCAAAGTAGTACTTATCTCCTACCCGCATCCCCAATAGTGGCCAATCCTCACTCCTAATAGGCAACAATCGAAAAGCTGACTCAATGTCGACCTTTACCAACCATGGCTCCCTAAATTCTCTAATCACTTTCACTGCATCATCTAAGGAAGTGTAATGCACCCTAACCTCCTCTTCTGCAATAAAATCATTTACTGAATTCCCTTCCGGATAAGACAAGTGATGTATCACTCTGAATTCCCCTTCTCGCTTCTTCGGCACCAACCTCAAAGGTGACACCCTGTAAGCACTAAAAGGCGGACTGTCAAAAGGACCTAATAACCACCCTGCCCTACTCTCTTTCTCCAGTAAAGCCTCCACGATGTCCTCTTTACCTTGAACAGATCATGAATTCTTGCAACCCCCCTTCCCATGGTGGACTTAATAGGAACCCCCCCCCTTGAATACCCTGTATTATCTCCTCTTTGATGGCCAAGCCAGGAAACCGATGTAGCATACTCTGAAAAACCTCCACCTTAATACGGAATGGCACCCCTCCCTCTAGTGCCTCTAAAGAACCTGAGTCCAAATCCCCGGGACCCACGAAAATTACCCCTCTCCCAAGCCAGCTGAAAGCCTTGCTGACCAAATCCACCCTCATGACCCATAACATTAGAGTTCCAGGACAAATCCTGCCAACCACAGCCAGTGGCCGAATGACTCCCTCCACATCTCGAACAAACATGGGCAAATTTGCACCCCACCCATGAACAGGAGCCACTATTAAATGGCCAACACACACCCACTGTTTCCAGCCCACTCAACCTTCTGTTAAAGTCCCTGTAACTATCCATCATTGTAGCCAACCATAGGTCTGGATGACGCACCTCCCAACGGAGAGACTGGTCCACTGCCTTCCGTTTGCGGAAACGCTGATCATACCAGAGCCACACATTACCCGGCCTTAACCATTGCGCCTCACGGATGGTAAGGAAATAGCCTAGCAGCAGCAGAGCCAAGGACCCGTCCTTCTCCAGCTTCACTGCCATAAAATAAATAAAGCCAACCACCCAATTATCCCATGTCCTAGGGTGAAGCTTACCTACCCTATGCCTTCTCAATGCTGCTAAAGCCACTAACAAGTCCTTACTGTTAGAGGACTGCTTCCAGTAGCCATTGGACCCCTTCCACATCGATCAGCTCAAATAAATCCACATACTCCCCTTTCCAAATGTTTTCCTTAACCGGACCCGGAATGTGCGGAGTCAGAAAAACTGCTCCTGTGCCCCGCCCTAAAGATTGGGTAGCCAACCAGTTCCCAGGCTGCAACCAAAAATCAGAGCTTACCTCCGAGCCCAAGCCTGAACTGTCCCCGGAACCCACCACCCCCGTCACATCTCTAATCGGGTACCTGGCACCCTGTGCTACCTGCCTCTGCGCCACCTCTATCCCTTGCACACCACCCCCGAGATCCCCAACTGACAAGTCATCATCCCTCCTCACCCCACAATCCTCAACCCCTAGCTCCCCCAACAATGCTGCTGTAATAAAACCATTACCTGCACCTTCGTCTTGCAATGTGCTAGGAACCGGTGTCTCCACTGCTATCACCTGCTGCGATGCCTGTTGCTTTTTCCCCCTGGCTGGGGTTTTCACCACCGTGCATCACCTCTTCCGACCTTGGGTCTGTTCAGGTTCCTTTGCCACCTCCGATGTCACCGCCTCCTGGAACAGCTCCTCTAATTGGGCCACAATTGCTTGCCACCTCTGCCTTAGCTCTGGTAATTTGGCCATCTGTAAAAGAGAAACAAAATATTAAAATTATTCTATAAGCCTGACTGCCCTACTCCCCCCAACCCCTAGTATTGCCTTGCCCCCGCACCTTAACTTACCCCTGCCTGCCCACCTTCACCTTTCACCCACCCTGTCAGCCACACCTCCTACCATTAGTACCCCTTCCTAACCCTAGCATATCCCCTATCAGTATCCCTCTCCATGTGTATCTATGGAGGAGAGAGAAAAAAAAATAATTAAGTCCCCATAACTATATCCCTATCTACCAGCCACCCAATCCCATCACCATTCACACAAACAAGCCTAAAAACACTTACCTTCCCTTCCAGCATGATCCTCCATAGCGGTAACGACTAAGCAATGCAGTGTGCATGCTCAAACCAGCGCGCAGACCTAACGGCCGAAAGAACGGCAGAAGCAACCCACTACACCACCAGGGAGTACGGAGAAGACATTTCACCACCACCTCCACCGACATCCAGGATGGAGAGAAACCCAATCGACCACGACACCATCCTGAAGCTGGAAGGACTGAAGAAGATGGACCAACACCCAAGAACCCACCAGGGAGCAGGAACAGCAATCCGCCACTACCACCAATGATGAAGAAGCACGATGGACCCTCGAACGCCTGCCACAACCACTGGGATAGCGTATACATACACAGCAGCCCACGAACCCACCAGGGAGAAGATATTCCACCAATACCACCAAATGTCAGGACGGAGGGACACCCGGACGACTGCGACGCCATCCTAAAGAGAAATTGGAGAAGACAGATGGACACCCACAACCCCCCCCAGGGAGCATGAACAGAAAACCCACCACTACCACCAATGCAGATGAAGCCAGATGCAACGATGGACCCCCACCAGGAGATGATCTGTCACTATACCCCAATGCTACCGCCTACCACAACCACCGGGAGAACCATTTACCCCAGAAACAGACACAACCAGCCCACGAACCCACCAGGGAGCACGAGGGGATGATCCACCACTACCCCCCAATCTAAATGGGACTGGATTACACAGATGGACCCCCCCTTTGCCTACCACAACCACCGGGAGAACACCTTCCTCTTTTTTTTTTTTATTTACCCCGACCGCATGGCACCGATGGCCTACTACCCAACAGAGCTAACGACAGGCCCAGCCTCCCCCCATGGATGTCACTTGACCGCATGGCCCCACTGAAACAAGGCCCGACGAATCCCCAGGAGACCCGCAGACGACAGGGAACAAAGAAAACCTCAACACACAGGTAAGCCTAGCACTACTCCCATCCACTTCATTATATCTATATATCTATTTTTTTTTTTGTCCATCCCCCAACCATTCACCCATGCGCACACACACACCAACACACAGCACTCTATCACCCTTTCCTACCAGTAAGCTCAAACTATATTCCCAGACTCCAGCCCCCCCCCCTTAAATTAACCTCTATAAAACACCAAAGGGGGGACTGACCCAGACCACCTAACACCTTCTCTTCCCACCATCCAAAGCCTATCTTCATCCACGATACCTACAGGTTGTCTGGACGTAAGCTAGTTGTTACTCCACCAACTCACGCCAAATGTGCCTACTTCCTTTAATCCCAAACCCTTAGTACTGTCAGAAGCCCCACCTACTCCTACCTCACTTCCTTTTACATCTCCCTCTCTCCTTAACCCTTTCCCCACCACAAACCCAATATCCTAACCAACTACAATCCTTACCTTCCTTTCTACCACTATACCCTCCCCACACCCCTTTACCTCCTTACTCGAGGGACTGGGACAACTTAATTTGTCCCAAACTGTTTTTATTCACAGAGTGCCACTATTTTAGAGTGTTTCTTACACTATGCAGAATTATTTCTCAAAATACAGCCATTTTGAAAGGCTCTTGTGCTATGTACAGTTTGTTTGCAAAGTGCATTCATCTCAAAGTGTTTCTTACTCTTAATTTTTTTCAGTTGTTTACAGTTTATTTGCAAAGTACAGTCATTTCAAAGTATTTCTTATACTGATAATGAGTGGTTTCACAAAGTACAGTGTTCTTGTGCTATAGAAACTTACTTGGCAAAGAGTTTGTTGTGCTATTTGGCATAATTACAAGTACTGGCATAAAGTTCTGGCATATATATTTATGTGTGTGTATGTTCATACATAATTTCAAGTACCTTCACTACTGTGTGTTGATATGGTAGAGACATTTCTCAGACCAAATCCACTTGTGTTTGATCATAATATAGCAGAAAATTGGAGAGTATTTGAGCAGGAATGCGATATTTTCATACAAGCAGTTTTTTCCTGACAAAGATGCATGTACGAGGGCATTCATTTTGTTTAACTTAGCTGGGTCAGATGCTATTGAAAGAGATCATTAATTTGTGTATGCACCAGAAGTATATGGAGGGGAGGGGGAAAACTGCCGTATTGTGGTACCAGTTGAATTCAGGGAGGACCCTGAGCGATTAAAATGTAAATTTAGAGAAATGTGCAACCCCCAGACAAATGTTACATTAGCGAGGCACTTATTTTATACAAGAGACCAAAAGCCAGGTGAAACTTTTGCAACTTATATCACTGACTTGAGAAACAAGGCCAAAATGTACAGATTTGGTGACTTGAAAGATGAGTTAATAAAGGACAGACATGTACTGTGTTAATAGTGCTGCAGTGAGAAAAATTTTGCTTTGTGACAGTCATTTAACATTAAGCAACGCCATACAGATTTGTCAAATCCATGAGCACACAGAAAGGCACCCAAATATGCTTACAAGTGATAAGATCATGGTTTCATCAACCTCTAGAGCAAACATAGGCAGCATGCAACACTTGGCAAGCAGAAACAGGCCTAAGCACATGGCAGCAACAAGCCCTGCAGGTTTGACAGGGAGACCTCATAGCTTTCTAGCAAGTTCCAAGACTAGTTCAGTAAAAAGGGCGTGCTCAGTGCAGTATAAGAGTGAGTCAGCAAAACCCAAGTAAGTCTTATTGTTAACTGTCATAATTGTGGAGCCAATCATGAGTTTAAAAGAGAGAAGTGTTTAGCATTTGGTCAACAATGCCACAAGTGTAAAAAGAAAGGTCACTCAAAAAAGCAAGTTGATCTTTTGATCTTTTTGAGAGCTGCAACCCTACGTTCTATGTAGATGGTGTATCAGTGGTCAGGGATATGGTTAATGCTGTAGATTTGTTGGCAAAGAGTGAAGTATTTGTACTGTTCTGAACAATGGCGAACCTGCAGAGCTCAAAGTAGACACTGGTTCGAAGTGTAATGTAATGTCAGCAGTAACATTTGCTAAAGTGATGGCTGGTGAGAAACTTAATTTGGTGGATTTTATGAAGCTTGTTGCTTATGGAGGTGAAGAGATTCAAACTGAAGGCTCAGTAGTGCTTTCATGCTATTCAGCTGGGAAAAGCTACATCTTGCAATTTTATCTAGTCTGAAGATGTGCAGTCATTATTAGGTTTCAAAGGCAGTTTGGGAATGAAACTGCTTTCTTTTATGAAGGAAGTCCATCATGTAAGCACGCCCCAGTTCCAGCTTTACTGATACTATTTCCTCAGAGTATGCTGATGTTTTCAATGACAAGTTAAGCAAACTTCCACTTGTGTACTCCATGAAAGTAGACCCAGAGGTCAGTCCAGTGTTTAGACCACTAAGAAGACTTCCAATAACTATGCAAGCCAAAGTCAAGGTCCAGTTAAACAAAATGGTGCAGCAAGGTGTGATTAGTCCAGTCGCAGAACCAACAGAGTGGGTGTTTTCCATGGTAGCTGTGCATAAAAAAAATTCAAATGAGATTAGAATATCCATTGACCCAAGAGACTTGAACAAGGCATTAAAAAGACCTCATCATCCTATGCATACAGTCGAGGAGATTGCAACCCTCATGCCAAATGCCATTGTTTTTTCTGTCTTAGATGCAAAGAGTTCATTTTGGCAAGTGAGGCTTGATTGCAAACCTTCACTACTGACTGCATTCAGTATCCCATTTGGTAGATACAGATTCCTCAGGATGCCTTTTGGAATAAATTCTGCCAGTGAAGTCTTTCAGTATGGAATGGAGCAAATTTTTTTCAGGCTAGCTATGCACAATAATAGCAAATAATTTACTGGTTGGAGGTAATGGTGAAGCTGAGAATGACAGAAACCTCAGGAAAGTTCTGGACAGAACGCGTGAAATGAACTTAAAGCTCAATCCTCTGAAATGCAAAATTCAGACTACCAGAAGTTACTTATGTAGGTCAGTTATTTACCAGTGCAGGCGTATGATCAGATCCTTCTAAACAAGCAGCTATTCTTGAGATACCAGCTATGGTTAACTATTTGAGCAAATTTATCACTGACTTTAGTGAGTTATCAGTGCCTTTGAGAGAGCTGACATGCAAAAATGTTGCATGGTCATGGTTAGAACAACACCAGAGAGCATTTGATAACCTCAAACAGCAAATTGCTATCCTGCCTATATTAAGATACTATGTTGTCCACAAACCAGTAGTTCTTTCCTGTTATGCTTCAAAGTTCGGTCTTGGTGCAGTTATTTTTCAAAAGGGCAGACACATTCCCCAAACTGAGATGCTGCATGCTCAAATTGAGAAGGAACTTTGCATGTTTGAAGTTCCTTGATTATCTTTAGGGCTGAGCAGTCCAGACAGAAACTGACCATCAACCTATAGTCACTATTATAAAGAAGACTATGCATTCTGCTCCAGCAAAACTACAAAGAATGATGCTCAAATTGCAAAAGTATAATTTCAAAATGGTCTATACAAAGTGTAAACTTTTTTATCTGACTGATACCTTATCCAAATCACCCAGAAAAAAAAACACAGAACAGCTTGATGCAAAGAAGTTTGACTTTGATGTCATGGAAGTGTGTAATTTTTCTTCCACAAGACTTGATGAGCCAAGAGATCATACAAAAACTGATCCAATTTTGCAAAAGCTCAACCACTTCATCAATCTCGGACGGCCATCAAAGCAATCCTGTGTACTGCCAGAAGTACAACTTTACTTTCCATACAGAGATGAGATGCTGATGGAAGATGGTATCATTTTCAAAAGTCCAAAAGTTTTTGTCCCAACTTCCTTACAGCGTGAATACATTCAGATTTTGTATCATGGCCACCCTGGTTCCAATTCTACCAAAAGAAGGACAAGAGGACTAGTATTTTGGCCTTCTCTATCAAAAGACATTTATAATGTGCTTTCTTCTTTTGCATTTGCAAAAAGGGCCACTTCAGTTAAGCCAAATTCTTGAACTATTTTGGTCAGTAGTAGCAAGTGACATATTTGAGTGGAATAATAAACATTACTTAGTGTTGGTAGACTCTTATTCAAACTGGTTTAAGATCGATGTTCTACCTAACCTAATGTCCATTGCTGTTATTACTAAGATGAAATGCCATTTCTCAGTCCATGGTAGTACACATAAAGTTATTTCTGACAACAGTTCTCAGTTTACCAATCAGTTGTTACAGAGATTTGCTAAAGAGTGGGGATTTATCCATGCTACTAGCAGTCCTGAATATCCACAGTCAAACGGCCTTGCTGAATGCGCAGTATAGAGTGCAAAGCAATTACTAGAGAAGTCAAATCATGACAATACCAATATCTTTGTGAATTTGCTTAAGCTCAGAAATATACACCATGACAACCTACTTGGCTCGCCTGCTCAGAGACTTCTATCTAGGCAAATGAGAACAACCCTGCCTATCAGTTCTAGTTTGTTGGTGCCTAATGCTAAAAATAGTACAGCAATCAAATCCCAACTTTTTAAGAAGCGTTCTTCTCAGAAGTCCAGCTATGATAAAAAGAGCAGATTTCTTCATCCATTAAAAGAAGGAGAAACAGTGAGTATGCAAATGGCAAAAGTCTTTAATCAAATTAGTCAAGTGAGAGGTATATGTACTGATCCAAAATCCTACTTAGTGAAATCTGAGGATATATAATACAGGAGAAACTGTAGACATCATCTTCCTGTATCAGAAATTATATTGCAGCATCGTACCTATGATACAGAGTCTAGATCTCACAGCAACCCTGACAATGTTCGTACCAAAGCACATGTCTCAGTATCTGTTCCCATTCCTGATAATGTCCCAGATGTCCCCAGAATTGAACATTCCTTGAAGACAGTCCCTATTGCTAGATCCAATTCTGACCTTTATGTTACATGGTCAGGTTGTATTTCTAGACCTAGTGTAAAATACACAGCAACCTGGCCATGATTGTTTTATATGTGTCTAATTTTGTATGATTGCATGTCAGACAATTAATTCTATATAACTGCATGTCAAAACATAATTTCTGTAAATTGCATGTCATTGAATACTGTCATTTCATATAAGGACTATTTCTCAAAGAAGGAGGATGTAGATCAGAGCGTGTGTATGTACCTTTAAGAAGCATTTCCAGATGTAAGCACATGCATATAAATAGTGAGCAAATGCAGGCAGCAGTGCCATTTTGAGAGAACAGCCAAAGTGTTAACATGTATGAGTGTGGTAGTCAGTCTGTTTATAAGTTTAAGTTACAAAGCCTAATTTCTGAAGTGTTTGTGTGTAATAAAGCTACGTGAACTGAACCCACAGATGTTCGTCTGTTTTATCCTGACCAGACAAGTAACAATTTTCACTTAGGAGCAAGCAAGGGCTCCTCCAGAACTGGGTAGACTTTATGGTCTGTTTTAGAATGGGATTACTAATTCTGCACCTATTCATCCCATTTTGCCAGCTCTTGAAGACACTTTCAAAAGGTTGCTTGCAAGGCTTCTGACTCACTGGCTGAAGTTCCAGGAAAACTAATAGGCAGTATAGAGTCTCCCCTGATTATAAATATCTTTATTCTCGTGTGTCAGCTGACCCTGCTGCAATAACTCCAGCAGCAACAGCTAGCAAGAAATCTTTGGATTTCTCCAATCCCGTATCCTCTGATAAGGAGGATAAGTGATTAGACAAACAAGGTAAGAGACTGTTTGCTTCTACAATTTTAGCCTTCAGGATCTTGAATTATCATGGTTATATGTAGATATTTGTGTTAAAATTTACTTATAGTATGAGAATTTGCTGCTTCATTATCTCCAAAAAATCAGGATATATTTGAATTGGATTGCTTCTAACTTGACTCAAGTTTTTAACATGTTCTAAAAGTGAGTATGATTGTACTGATGCTATGTCTAGAGATTCTTCTTCCTTTGCAGTTTTTAGATTTGTTTGGTTGTATAATCAGAATTTTTCTGATGATATGAAGTCTGTAATTCTTAATTCTCCACTTAGCCCAGATCTTACATTTGGGTCTGTGGCTACACAGATCGTGAAAAGGTTGGATGACGTAGGTAGAGAGATGCATGGTGTCTTTAAGATTTTTCAGATACTCAGGTTCTACACTAACAAGGGCTCTTCTTAATCATTTAGGTGGCAGAAGAAACAGAAATCCCTAATAACAGGCAGGCCCCCCAAAACAAAATGGCAAGGGGAAAATTATTCCAAACCCAATTAAAGAAGCAACTTTCCCAAAAACCGTCAAGTTTCAGCTAATGAATGACAGTGCCAGGAATCTAATCATCTTACACACAATTCCTTGACAGATTGAAGTCTGTTAGGAAGTCTAAACAGGCTTTTGTTCCATATTTGGGGATTAAGAAAGGCCAGCCCATGCCTAAATAAACTATATTGAACTGGTTGTTCTCTGCTATTATTTTTTGCTTTTCCCATCATGGTATAACTGTTCCAGGCAAAGTTAAGGCACATTTTACCAGGCCTTGCCCCCTTCGGTGGCATACTGGAAAGAGGTGGACTCTTGAAATATTCTAAAGGCAGCAGCTTGGTCCTCTTTTCATACCTTCAGAAAGCAGTAGAAATTGGAGTCCTTTTCTAGGTCAATGAGAGGATTTGCTAGGGCCATTTTACTGGGCTTCCAGGACCCTTATGCTTCCTCCTCCCAGATGGGATGAGCTTTGGGAATCTACTCATAGGCTACTGCAGCAGTAAAGAAATTTGAACATCTACTATTATGAGTAAGCAAGACTTACACAACTGTACTTTTTTTGTTGTTAGTCCCAGACATATAGCTGGTTCATTTTGTAGCCAGATGCATGACATGCCTCAACCCCACCAGCCCCAGCCATTCAGATCCCATTTCTTTGCCCTGCCCCAACCCTCCTTTGACATCCTTCCATCTAAACACAATCGTATTTTATTTTAAAAAATTCTTGTTTTAACTGCCCTACAGTTTATACCTGCATGCACTGAGCACTTTAGCGCTCATGTTTTACTTTAGAAAAAAATTGTTTTAAACTATAGCAAACAGTTGCTACAGTATATACCCTGCCTGCACAGAGTGCTGCAGTGCTCAGGTTGTATTTAAAAAAAAATTTTTTGTTTATTTTCAAACTTTTGCAAACTGTTTGCTACAATGTAGCAAGCAGTTGCTGCAGTTTAGACCACACACAGAATACTACAACACTCAAGTTTGATTGCAAATGAAATACCAGCTTTTAAAAGCTGGTATTGCATTAAAGAACAATTGGGATTGGCTGATTGCGCTCTCCCAAATACTTTGCTCCTGGCGTTGTTGCCCCTTTTGCCTCACTGTAGCTATGTGACTGATTAGTCTTGCTGCTCCTACTACTGCTGGAACTGACTGAGTGAGTTTATTCCATATTGCTCTTGTTTGTTTTTTAAAACTGTTTGTAATGGGTGAGCTAATGCGATTAAACTTCATTATTGTTAATAATTCATTATGGCTCATGTCTCCAGTGCTTCTCACCTACCTGTATACTATAATTTTTACATAATCCCCTGTGCAACAGTCTTGCCACAATCTTGTGCCTCTCAGTATAGATACCCTCAGTCATGAGTGTATCACACCCAGCAATGAGACGTGTAACAGTTTCCAGTTCTGTTTTACAGAACCTACATTTTTCTCTTTCTCTCAGTTTTTTAATAGACTTTGTAAACCAACATGTACAAGGTCCACTGTATTGCGCAGCCATTATGAGCCTTCCATATTTTGGTTTCAGTTCATCTATCCTTAACCATTCCTGTGTCAAATCTTGTTCATCATGAGGTTAATCTCTATACTTGCCAACAAATTTGTGGATTTTCCAGTCCTTATCTTCTGGTCCTTTTCCTTATATTCTTTCTTTTTGGTGCTTTAATTTGGTGTCTTTTTTTTTTTTTTTACTTCTGGTTTGATTTCCATTCCCACTTTTTTAACAAGAAACATCTTTATTAAATTATTACTTATAACATAGGCAATCATACATTTATATAAATGAAAACAAACCATATTGACATAATCTTAGTTGCAAGCATTATACATCACAAACCACATTGACATAATTTTAGCTGCAAACATAAATCACTTACCCAGTGATCGTCAGTCAAACATTACACAGCTCATTAAAATATTGCCTTCTTTTAAACCTCATTCCTTCCCTGTATGTATTATTCCCACAATTCCCATTTTTTCTATGTAGTTTGGTCCTACCCTTTTCTAACAATCCCAATTCCAGTTGTTTTACCTGTGTTACTATATTCACTACTTCTAGTACAGTTGGTTTAGACTTAGATTTCCATTTTCTAATAACTGCTTTTTTGGCAGCCACCATAATTAGACTCAGCAAGACCTTATTATGTCTAGGCAATTCCGATTTTGTATCATAGCTCAGAAAAATCATTTTCCTAGATATAGAAATTTGCTCACCCAGTATATGTGACAAAGCAGTTTACAGGGAATTTTTAGTCTGCTAACTCATTACACTCCCAGAAAATATGTTCTCAGTTATGTCTTTCTTCCCCATCACACCTCCAACATTCGCTGTCTACCTGAGGAAACATTCTCTGGAGTCTACTTGGGGTATAAAATACCCATGTAAACAGATTTGCATTCCTACTTTACTCCAAAATGCTTCTGCTAAACTCATCAAAGATGTCATAATAATAATAATGATGATGATTGATGATGATGATGATGATGATAATAATAATAATGATTTTGTTAACCAGGTAGGCCCAACTGGACCCAATCCCTTTTTAGGTGCAACCCGGAAGCAATTTATGGTTAATTGACTTGCTTATGCTCATGCAGTAGACATACGAAGGCTGAAAGAATCTAACCCTGTACCACAGGAACTATAGCTCACAACCTTAACATCTGCGCCAACTGCCAGATCTTAAGACTTCTTTTCCTCATGCTTTAAAACTTTTACTAGATTTGGAACTGATGAGGAACGCAGATATGTATGTAGTCCCATGACTGTAGATCTATACATATACTCAATTTCGAGGAGGCCCATACCTCCTTCAGAGTGAGGGTACATAATCTTGGTATACACTGTATTTTACTATTCAGTTGATAAGCATGGAGAGTTTTTCTTGTTTTCATGTACAGTTGATTCAGTACTTTTTGGTGCCAGTCAATCCCAACAAAGCTGGAGAAACAAATTGATGTATGCTTGAATTGTAAACCTTGAAGGCAAGGAAGTTCTCAGTATTAGCTTAAATTTTCTGAAGTATTCCTTATTGAGCTTTATTCTCATTTGTTTATGTTTAATTGTCAACCCTTCATCTATTCCCAAATATTTATATACTCCTTCCTGTTCAGTCATGTTCCTTTATATCACATTCCTGTCCCAGGATGATATTTTCTTGGTCTTGTAACTTTCCATTTTTGAATGTAGCTTTTGTACATTTTTGTACATTTATCAATATAAAATATCATTCCTGTATCATGTGAGAAAGTTTTTACTATTTGTAGTTGTGCTTTCAGCTCATTTGATTCACTGTAGAATTTTAAATCATCCAGAAACTGTAAATAGTTTCTGGTAGTTAAACTGAAACCACAGCCTAATCTGTGAATTAAATAATTTTAGGCAAAACAAAGCAGCAGCTATAACAAAAAATCTTCATGGAATATTTGTCTCTGGTATAGTAATTTTCCCTTTGTCATAACTTAGCTGCAAAGTGATTTGCCAATGTTTCTTAATCACTGTGCTGTATTTGATCTGTGTAGGTGTATAGCATACATCTATAAGCATGCCATGATCCTTGAATGTGGGATGATGTCAAATGCATTTTTGTAGTCTAGCCTTGTCATCCTTAAGTTCTTGTCATTTTTACAACTTTCTATTACAGATATGTTTACCAACAAATAATGCTTTGTTTCATATGACTTTATTTTATTACGCTTTTTATTCTATTGCCATAACTGAATTTTCCTAAATGTCTATAAACTCTGTTGGCATCAATTCCATTATACCATTTGTATGTTTTCAGAAGGCAATTTATTGGTCTATAGCTCTTAAGATGGCTTGCAGGTTCTCTTTTAAGGAGGAGCATCATTTTTCTTGTTAACCAGGTTGGTGTCTGTTACCAATGCACATTTAAATAATTCTAATTCAGGGCTATATTTTTGTGTAAAGATATTAATACCTATAGCTAGAAGTTACATAATGCATCTGGGCCAGGAGTTTGCATTTAGGAGCTTTTTCTTAATTTTGTCTCAATTTCTCTGACTGTCCTTCTTTCCATTTAATATTGTCCACTTTAGAGCTATTTACTGTTTCTTTTAATCCTTCTGTGCAAGGGTCTTCATAAATACTTCTCCAAAATATTAACTGTTACTTCTTTTTGGTGGTATTTCTGTTCTTCTTGCTTAATTCACCAATTCTGTATTAACCCTCTTTGGACCATTGAATGAATTGCTTATTTATACTTTTTTGTATATTTCTCTGCATACCTTCTAAGTTTTTCTGCTTGTGCTGACATTTTCATTTTATTATTGGCAGTAGTACAAGATAAATCCTATTTGTTTTGATAATGTATGTTACTTTTTCCACATCTGCCTTTCTAAGTATTTTTTAATGATCCGTTCCCTTTCTGTGTTCTTCTAGTAGTTATACGTATCTTAATTACTTTATAGTTTTTTCTGTTCAGTGCTTCCATGGTGGCATTCTACTTATTCCCTTCCTTTCCTTTGTTATTCTACGTTTGTGGTAACAATTTATGTGTTATTAGTTCAACTGTACAGTAGTATATGTTGTTTAGTTGTGTCATAAGAATTTTTTTTAATAGTCCTGATTACTGTGTTCAACTGTTACCAATTTTCTAACATTTTGGGGTTTATTTACCTTTCTGTAATCTGTTTTTTTTCATCTACCTTAATATGTATGTCCTTCTCAAGGAGGTCTTCCTTTAGATCATTTTCTTTCAGACGTAGAGCATATTCTTTGCTCTCTGTTTCCTGTGAGTCTTCTACAAAATGTTCCAGAACATCCTCCTTAGACATATCATCTTCAGATATATCCTTCTTCCTTTTCTTCTATGTGGTTACCAGTTGGTCATTCACACTGCAAATTTACCTGCACCTGCATCACAGTAGCCACTGTTTATTGCTCCTTCCCTTGCTGCACAATTTCAACTGGATTTTCACGAGAGACTCCTACATGAAGCACCAAAACATCACCCTGTGGGAAATCCTCTTCAGATGCAGCCTATTCCAGCTGCCATTTTTATTTCTGAGGACCCAGTGGTTCCTCATGTTGTAACATTCTTTGTTGGAGTTTCAGCATTAAACCCTTCATTTTACATATGGCCAATTACTTCAATTTCTATTTGTTTAATTTCTCCCTCACTAATCCTAATTTTACATTCCCCTTATGTGATCTTATTTTTGTAATTCGAGATTTTTCATATTCGGATGCCTTTGCCTATATTTTTCTTCTTGACCCTGTCCTAACCTTGTGGAAAAACTGTTTCCATTTTGTGAGGATTCTACAGATCCTGTCTACACTGCCTTCTTCTCCAGTCCTGGCACCAGTTTGTACACCATAATCAAGCACTTTTCTTAATCACGGGACTTGTACAATCAGATCTATTTTTCTATTTTCTAACCTCCCTTTCTCCATAATCTATAAAATACAGTCTGTATATCAATGCTATCTTGATAAGATTTTGTAAAATCAGAGTCCATTGCAGGAATGTACTCATCAAGACTTGAGGATGAATTCAGTTTCAGCAATACCACTCACATTTTTTATTGATTTCATCTTTGTATTTTGACCCTTCATATTACAGTAAAAGTCTTCTAGTATGCCTAGATGTGAACTTGACTATGATCTATACGTTTGAGGTCTAATGTTTTATGCTCATACATCTGTGTAGACATCTGCTGTTAAACTTTGCTGTAAGAACTCTTTACTCATATCTTTGGTGCAGTACACTATTCTACTTATTTTTTTTTGTTTTAGTGTTATGTCAAGGCATATCTCTCAGCTGTACCTCATTATGAAGAGCGTTCCTCATTTCTGATTCTCAAAAAGTTCATTCTCCACTGAATTCTCTGTTTCATATTATATGAGTTTGCTTGAGCACATTTATTGTACTAAAAAGAGTAATTAGAGTTGATAATGTTTTCTGCAAGTCTCTCATATTGGCCTGTCTCCTTAATAATGAAGGAATGAGGTGGAGGAGGAAAACATTTGATGATGCTATGGTCAAAAACTGCAAACTTTGCATACCATGATGTGAGAAGTATAGCTGACTCAACCAACGCCCACCATGGGTTAGCACCCCTCAGCTTTCAAGTAAAGAGCCAAAAAAAAAGTCTCCTTTTCCTAAACACCAACCAGGTGGCTAGTTATACTATACCCCAACCCCCACCCCCAGCCAATCAGGTCTGGTTTCTACACCCTGACCCTCCTTCCTGTCATTTAAAAAAAAAATAAAAAAAAGTTTATACCCTGCACAGAACACTTCAGCAATCAGGTTTTAGTTAAAAAAAAGTTGTCTCTTTTCAACTGTAACAAACTGCTTTCTACAAATGTAGCAAACATTTGCTACAGTTTATACCATGCATGAAAAAAAATGTTTCTCTTTTAAATTGTAGCAAACTGCTTGCTACAACATTGTTACAGTTTAGACCACATACAGAGCACTGCAGTGCTCAGGTCTGAATGCCAATGCAATACTGGCTTTTAAAAGCCAGTATGAATTAGAGTGATTGGATTCAGCTGATTCAGCCCCCCAACACTTTGAACCTTGGGCAGTTTCTTCCTTTGCCCTGCCCTAGCTACAGTACAGCATGATGTGCTCAAATGTTACCCATATGGTAAGGATAGCAGCCAAGAAGTTACAGTTGCTAGTAAATGAAATCTGCTTGATGGATTGTTGTATTTTCTTGTATGTAGATAAAGGTCCCCGAATGTCAAAAGCCAAGATACCTAATTTGCTTAATTAATAATTATTGCAACTTTGTGTTTATTTTGAACTTTTATATCTTTTTTGAATGTAAACACATTCCAGTTATCAAAAAGAGAAAAAGCAGCAGTGGTGTCATGAGTATACATACAGTGCTGGCCTTAAGTAAACTGGTACTCTAAGCAAAAAGCCTCCATGACACCCTTCCCCCACCACTGCCGACTCCATCCTGGCCAACTCACACCATGGTTCTCACAGTTTGTCTTAATCTTCATTTTTTCATGCAGATATTCATTCATTCTTTCCATGTTTTCTGTATGCAAGACTGCAGTCTGTTAACTGTGCGGGAAACATCTGCATTAAATTAGACATTTGAGGGCTAAGGGCCCCCAGAAGCCATAGGGGTTCTAGATGCTCTGAGGTGAATTTTTTTAGTTTTATAAACAACTTTTTCATCCAGTGATGCCCAGAATGAAAACTCAGATCATAGAAAGAAGTTTAGTCAAACTCTTCTACTTTGTTTGTTCCTGTATCCTTTCAGCACAATCTAACTGATCAAGACTATCCAGTAATAACTGTAGTGGAATAAGTGCATTAAGCCACTAGACCCCCCTGACACCATGAGGATCCTAGATGCTCTGAGCTTTCTTAAACAACCTTTTTATCCAAAGATGGCCTGAGAGAAATCCATGATTAAGGAAAGAAATTCAGTCTTACTCTTCAGCTTTGCTTGTTTCTTCATCTTTTCAGGACACCCTAACTGGTCAAGACTACACAGTAATAACTAAGTTAAGCTTGGTGTCTGGGGTCTGCTAGGCACTCACAAGCCATGGAGTTATAGATGCTCTGAGGGGCATTTTACTGCCTTTTCCAATCTTTTAATCCAATAATGGAGAGAATAAAAATCATCTGTTAAGAAAAATAATTCAATCTATCTTACTTTTTATTTCAAGAAAGAACTAAGTTTTTTTACAAGGTTTCGTACTTAAAACTGACCAAACACCAGTGCACAATAAACAGTGAAGACAAATGCTTGTGAGGATACATTAATCATATCTGGGAATAGTACCTGACTCTCTAACCTCCTCCCCCTAAAAGGGTATTCACTTTCTTTGTATCCCTCTCTGGTTTTAAACTGGACTGAAAATTAAGGCACAAACACCCACAGTCATATATTTCAAGCTGCTGCAATATATATATATATATATATATATATATATATATATATATATATATAAATAACTCCAAGCATCCATCAGGTCAAGGATGAAAGTCTTTAATAATAGCAGTGAAAGTAGTAAAAATGGATTCTACCAGCTATTTTTGTGTTTTCTTGAGAAGTAGGTTTTAGTTTTGTTGGGTATGGCTGAGTCCATGCAGTTGTACAAGTGCTTGTTTACTGTACTGGCATACTGTTCAGCATATTTGTCTGCATCCTCTGAGGGGAGAGAAGGTGTGAAGCTACTGATACCCTCCCTTAGAAGGTTGTAGTCAGCTTTTGAGAAGTTTTTTAGCCCAGTTTTGGCTGGGGGGTTTGAATGGGATAGAAACATCGAATGAGACAGCCCAGTGGTCTGATCTCACCGGGGAGAACTTACTATGGGGATGATGCAGTGGTCACCATGTTGGTGAGAACCAAGTCTAGAATGTTATTTCCCCTTGTGGGGGATGAGACAAACTGGTCTAGTGGATTAGAACTGATGAAGTCAAGGAATCATTGGGTGATTGCATTAGAGCAGGAATAGTTCACCTGGTCTATGGTAGGGTAGTTGAAGTTACCAAGGATCAGGGTGTTAGGGGGTACCTTGTTGGGAGTCTATATTATATGAACGAAAGTTCATATAAGCAAACGCTCTAATGAGTGAAACTTCCAGACATCAAGGTGCGTGTTGTGGGATCGCAGTACAGTGAAGTTTTGGAGTTTTTTCCCTTTCCTCGCTGTAGTGTGATCTTGGAGTTGGAATATATATTTAGCAGTGGGTGTGGGTGGCCCAGCTTCCCACAATATTGTTTTCGATGTCCAGGATTTTTGCTCATTGAGTGTTCGCTTATATGAGCTTGGAGTCAGAATGTGTGGAATGAGGTATAGCCTGGTAAGGCAGGAGTGCTCTCCACAGTCTTGAACGAAGTTTCCATGACTGCAGAGATGTCAGCATCTTTCAGTGCAAGAACAGCCTCCAGTGAGTGAATTTTCAGGTTAAGGACCTTAGCATTAAGCAGCATGACCTTCAATTTGCTTTTTGACAGATATTTTATGTTGGAAGATTTGTCTTTGGTTTGTTTGTGTCTTTCGGCTTTTCCCGGTTAGGGGTCACCACAGCGGAACTCCGGTCCACTAATAATTGGCAGTAGAGTTTTTACATGCTGGCTTGCCGGGCCTAACGCACAACCTTCAACAAAGGAATGCCCGTTCACGCATGTCGCCAGACAGAAGATGCTCTAACTGAGAATTGAACGGGCAACGTCTAACTATGAGGCGACAATGCTACCGCAGCACCACCACCACAGATTTGTCTTTGGTACATTGCCTAAAAAGGCACAATGGGAGAGGCAAGAGCCTTGCTTAGAATCCTGAATCTCAGGGGTGACAAGTGGAGGCCATCTCTGGCAAACCATCAAGGCCTATCAACCATGTCATCCCTGGCAGACAGATACTGGATCCCCTTGGAATGACACCAGAAACTAAGCCAATTGTTGAAGGCAATTATTTTTTGTTGGTATTGTGTTATCATTCTTGGTGAAGGTAGGATGCTGCTTAGGGCTAGGGTCATACCTGCCTGGGACACATACGCTGACAGCTCAATCATGTCTCTCTCCATATAGCCCGGGGAGGTACATTTCAAGTCATTCACACCAACATGGATGATGACAGTGTCATACTTGAACCTGTTATGTAGAGACTTAATTGCATGCATGAAGTGGCAGATTCTGGCTCTTGACAGACAACTGACCATGATCTTCTCCTTGTCAAGCCTGGTGAGGGGGGTATTGGTGTGTCTCACAATTGAGTTGCCAATGATTAGTATGTTTGGTTTATTGTTATGCCATATGGGCTGTGTGGGTTTATTGCTATGCCTTATGGGCTATGTTTGTGTAACAATGGTGTGTTGTCTGCTGCCTGTGGTGTGTTTGGTGTTGTGTGTGGAATGTTTTTGTGAGTTTTGGAGGTCTCTGCTGTTTAGGTGAGTTTTTATTGAGGATCTCTGAATAGGTGTGTGTGTGTGTTGTGCTTAGGTATGTGATGTGGGTGGTGTAGTGTTTGTGCTGGCAATTTCCTGTTTGTCAGGAGTACTGACTGTGGCTTGAGAGAACATGGATTCCAGGTTACTGATATAGGTGGATTTTTCACAAGTAGAAGAATATGTGCTAGGAGAAGAGGGTTGTCAGTGAACATGAGGGAGTTGCTACACTGTCTCAGTAGGCCCATGTCGAACAGGCTGGCAGGAGAAACTAATGGGAATTGTCCAGACATAGCATTCTGAAACTTGGATGGACTTATGGAGAGTGGACCTTGATAAGGGTTTGTCCAGAAGAGTGTAGACCACAAAGATCTTCTTAAATGTAAAATAACTGGCCTAAAGCCCAAGTGTTAAAACCAAAACTAAGAGGCTTAGGAAAAACAGGCAAATTTAATCAGGCGACTACCAAGTAGTAATAAATACAGCAGAATTAAAGCACTTCCAACACTTAAGAGCAAGCAGCAAGGCAAAATAAGGTAATAAACTAAGAAGAACACAATTACAGTAAAAGCAGTTGAATAAAGTGTATTTTTTTTCTTTTAGTGGAGAGGGAATAAACAGAAGATAATTCAAGATTAAGAAACTAAGGGGATTTGCTTTCCCAAATGTTCACACTGTACTATAGAGTGAGCAACTGAGATGTGACTGGGAGGAGTGTCCAAAATAAAATTTACAGCAGGGGCGGGCAATTCCAAAGCCACCAAGTTTAAGAATACAACAAAACTTGGGCATGATGGTGGGGGAAAAACAAAATACAGACACAGAGACCAGCAATATCAAGCAAATAAATGAATGCAGCACAGTTTTGTTATCACTGAAACAGATTAAGTGCAGAAAAGTATACTTATATAAGCTTTTTGCGTATCCAGAATGCTGTCAAATCAGTCACAGCCAGGCCACAACGAGCAGCTATGATGCTGATAGTCTCACAGAAGTGTAACTTCTTATACTAGTAGTATAAAGGAAAATGTAAGAGCCTCAGGCAATCAGATAACACAAAAAGCTGTGCTAACACCTTGGATAGTCTGGCTTTAACAGAAAGTAAAGCAACCCCCCACTTATGAAACCAGCTAACCAGAATCCAGACAATGACCAGCAGTATCAAGTAAATAAATAAATGCAGCACAGTTTTGTTAACTATCACTGAAACAGATTAAGTACAAAAAACTATACTTATATAAACTTTGTGTATCCAGATGGCTGTCAAATCTGTCACAGCACGGCCATAAGGAGCAGCTGCAATACTGATACAGTCTCACAGAAATGTAACTCCTTATACCAGTAGTGTAAAGGAAAACCTAATAGCCTCAGGAAATCAGATAACATAAAAAGCTGTGCTCACACCTTGGATAGGCTAGCTTCAACAGAAAGTAAAGCAACCCCCACTTATGACACCAGCTGAACAGAATTCAGACAGTGACTAGCAATATTAAGCCAATAAATAAATGCAGTACAGTTTTGTTGACTATCCCTAAAACAAAAAAAAAACAAAAACAAAATGCAGACACAGAGACCAGCAATATCAAGCAAATACATAAATGCAGCACAGTTTAACTATCTTTGAAACAGATTAAGTACAAAAAAAGTATAGTTCCATAACTTTTGTGTATCCAGATGGCTATTGAATCATGCATTTAAATATTCAGTTGCAATTCCTGACAGGCATTATCCTTGAGCTCTTAGTAGTTATAGTCAACACTGCATGAGTCATTCCAGTTAAACCATGGGCCTGCACTGCCATACAACTTCTCTATAAAGCCTGATTCAGATGGGTATCTTGAGACAGTATAAGGACTGTGTCATGTAATCTAGCAATCATCTGTTAATCAAACAGCATAACTCAGTGTATGAGAGATGTACATACATAATGTCCTTTGGAGGGAAAAATCTCACACATTGTAAACTCACACACCAAAACTGTAGCAGTACACCATACACCACACCTCATCAAGGCCATCACAATACATGTAATCCATCATATGCTGAGATTCTAAAGATTAAGTTGTCTAAACATCAATGACATCTAAAATGCAACACAGTCATTAAATCCATTCAGCAAGTTAAGTCTGCCTCCCAAGATAGCACAAGGAGTCCCAAAGTCACAGATGTTGAGCCAGTAAGTCAGGCATCGACCCATCCAAACATTTTTATTATAGGCAACACCATTGTAAGGCCTACAGATGCACTTCTTACCAGGCTGAGCAAGGAAAGTGTGATGGTTAGTTGCTTCTCTGATGCCAGGATTCATGAGATCACACACACACACACACACACACACACACACACACACACACACACACACACACACACACACACACACACACACACACACACTCACACACGTGCACACACACACACACACACACACACACACACACACACACACACACACACACGCACGTGCGCACAGAGGCACACACTCACACACTCGAGTTTTTGACCTCTGTCATAGTTCGTGTGGGTGTCAATGACTTGAAATCTACCTCCCAGACTATAAGAAGAGAGACACGATGAAGCTCTTATACTGTGTGTCCATGGCAGGTATGACACTAGCATTGAGAAACATTCTTCCTTCTCCAAGGATGATGCTGCAATTTGAGCAAAAATAATTGATTTCACTAATTGGCATAGTTTTTTTGTTGTCATTCGAATGAGGTCCAGTATTTGTCAGCCTAGGAAGATATAACTGACCTTTTTAGGCAGTGTCAACCTGATAAACCTACTGACATAACAAAACAAGAAAAGAAAAATATGTTAATGATCAATGCTAGGAGTCTGAACAAGAAACCCCACTTCATGCAAGCCCTTTTCACGCTGTAGGATGTTGACGTCTGTATAGTGACTGAAACATTGTTTAAAATGGTGGAGAGCACACTAGCTGGGCAGCGCTATAACACCTTCTACATGTTTAGACCAGCTGTTGTGCAAGAGGAGAAAAAGGATTGAGGTGCATCAATCTTCTTTTAGAAGAGACTCACATCAAGACAGGTAAAGCAACATGATGCACTAGAGCTTCTTCATGTTCAAATAACCATCAGAAATGTCCCGTACCATATATTACTTATAGAACTTACTTTATAACAAAAGAAAGCCACAATATCAAGCAAAAGGACCTAGAATCACTCAGTATTAAACTAAGACCATTTTCCTAGGTTATCTAAGCTATCCAGCTATAGACTGGAAAACCTACAGCATCACTAGTGCACAAATACAGCGCTTGCTGGATTTTGTTAATACAATTGCTCTTGAAACTATTAGTCAGAGTATCCGCTAGGGGAAACAATGTCTTTGATCTTCTTCTTACTAATATGGGGGCAACTTCCACCAACCCTTGGATATCTTCATCACTTATTAGGTCTTGATCATAAAGCCATCTCTTCTGAAATAAAATTGAAACCAGAGACCCCTGCTACCCAATATACCTTTAAATGTTTCTCCAAGACAAACTACCTACTCCTAAGTGACACATTGGCTAGCTTCAAATCCTCATGTAACCCAGTTAACTCCACTGAATATGCAAAAACATACATCCAAACACTATACCAGCATTGAAACAGCTGCATAGATGCAGGCTGTACCCTGTAAGAGTAAGTGCAGGGCAAACCCCAGAAACAGACCCACATGGTGAAACCATAATATCGACAAGATTTTCAATAAGAAGGATAGGATTTTTACCAAAACTATGAAGATTAATTCCCAGAATGATAGAACTTATGCACTGAAATAAACAACTCAGGAGCTTAATAAACTTCACCAAACACAAGATTCGGCTAAAATAGTTATTCAAGCCAAAGACAACCACAAGACCTTTTTTAGTTATGTTCATAATCTCAGAAGCACAATGCAGCAATGAGCTTAGCTGATTGTGAACAATGTTATCTACAATGAAGCTGAAGATATAAAGAACCTACTTGCTGATAAATGCTGTTCTAACTGTACTCCTCTCTCCACTCTGTATGTCACACAAGATATACCTAAAATTGACTTGCTTCCAGCTATCACACAAGAACAAATCCTAAAAGTTGTATCAAAAGCTAGAAATACTGCATCAAGGGGTGCTGACAATATCTCTGGATGCATCTTAAATAGTATGAAGCACAAATTATCCAACCCTGCCACAACAACACCCTTCAATCTCAGCCTGTGTACTGGTTTTGTACTAAACAAATGGTTAGCAACTAAAGTCTTCCTCCTGCATAAGGGAGGACCTTCCACAGACCCAGGAAATTACAAGACTCATACGTCTGACCAGCCTGGTGTGCAAAGCCATGGAAAGGCTTATAATGGATCTAATCAATAAGGGCATAAGGAACCTCCAAACACTGGAGCCATCTCAATTTGTATTCATCAAGTGCATATCATGCTAACTCAGCCTTGTGGACTTTTTGAAAAGGTCACCAAAGCACTAGATGAATGCAGAAAGATACACACCACATACTTTGACCAGGCTAAAACATTTGACACAATTCCCCACTCAGGCATAGTAGAAAAGCTAAATAAACTAGGAATGAACCCTGTGTCACTCACTGGATTGCCAACTGGCTTACAGATAGGATGCAGGAGATCAAAACTGGGGGAAGCTACCTCCACAAAGCAACTAGTCACCAGTGGAGCATCCAGGGTTCAGTGCTGGGACCTCTCCTGTTTGGCATATACTTTTCTATAGTAACAGCCAATACCAAGGGGCTCAGGCTGACTAAGTCTGCAGATGACTGCAAACTAGGAGCAGTCATTGATTCCCCAAATAACCTAACCATCCAGCAGGAGGATTTGTACCATATATATATAACTGGTGCCTAAAATTACATTACTATATCCTTTGGGAAGGTATTTGCTTCCAAGATCTACCACACTGACAAAATACCCCTAAGAGTTTACCCAGTTGCTTGGGATTTCAGAACTTATGTGGACAGTGACCTAACTTTCAACCAACATACATCCATTGTCATAAAAAAGTCCTTGTATATTACACTGCTTGTAACCAAAAGGACTGTGTCAAAATCCGGGAGTACTGTTGTTCCCCCTTTACTCAGTCGTTGATAATATATAATTATCAACCATGGGATGCTTCATTTGACATATATCTGTCAAGAAACATGTAACAAATGGAAAGCCCACAGAGATACATTACTAAAAGAATACAAGGCGCAAACAATATGGACTACGTGGACTGACTGAAAGACCTGTTATTATATTTGTATCATATAGAATGCTGAGAGGTGACCTGTGCCTGGCATACAAGGCATCCCCCAACAAATTTTGATGGACCTACTGCATATTAGCAAGTCAAATGGTATCAGAAATACTTGGTTTAGGGATCGAAACTTCTTCTGCAACATCAACGGAACAGTTAGGAGAGACAGGTGTATCTCGCAGAGGATGCAGCTGCTGTTTAACAGACTCCTCATCCATGTAAAACAAAGCTCATTCCTGCCCATATTCAAACACAACTTAGATCTATGGATAGGTAATAAAAAAATTACAATTGTGAAAGAATTCACTGGCTTAAAGGTACCATAAAAATAGTTTGGTACATAAAATATCACTACAAGTATTCACACCAATATGCTGTGTCAAGTGATCATAATATGGAGCAAAGGAACAGAGCTTATATAATTACAATTCTTAAAACTTCAAACTGTTTAGCTGTATGTGTGAAATGCCCTTCTTTGCATGCAGGAATAAGTAACAGGAGACTCAAGGGTAGAATTTGTGAGCATTATTCAGAGATTCGAAGGCATATTGAAACTAATGCACTTTTCAAACATACACAGAAAGAAGGGGGTGGACTTGTTTAATTTTAGTGTTGTAGAAAAGATAGATAAAAGGAGGTTGGGATGATGTTTTAAGAATTGAGAAATGTGAATTCACATGGATTTGTAAGTTAAGAGCCTGTCATGTACCTGGTCTGAATAAATTGTGTGACTTGAAACGTATATTGAAATCTAAGATGCTAAGAAAGTAAACTGAATACATTGCCACTTTAAGAACTTTTAAGGTAATGAAGTCATGCCAGTGAGTGGATAATGAATACTGATTAATTTTATTTTTATAAGCTCCATTCCTTTGATATGTGATATGATCACTTGATATAGCACGTTGGTTCAAATGCTTGTAGTGTTATTTTATGTAATAAACTATTTTTATGGAATCTTTGAGCCAGTGAAGTCATTTAATTTTGGATTTTTTCACACCGAGCACCGGTTTTACTCATCATAGAGCTGGCATTGGTACATTTGTAATACAGAATTTACTGCAGGACTGCCCTGTGTATTACTAATGAACCAAGGCAGCTGCTAAATACTTTATCCTTTATTCTCACTAGGGGTAATGTATAATTATCAACCATGGGATTGGTAAGACCAATCTTACGCAAAACAGGATAGGCTAATTCAAGCACCACAAGGGAAGTCTTAAAATGGCCTGCAAGGGCAGTTAGCCTAGTACTTAACCTATGAACTTATAAGAATATTTTATTTACTGTATTGGATACATTTCTGGCTAAGGCCAGCTTTACTTAACTTCTTAGGAGCGCTTAGTTTCCATGTAGATAATAAAGGGTAATGGTCATTGAGAGAAGAAGGAAAATATGCTTCTGTCTAGTTTATCAAGAAAGACAGTCACATGGTCACACACGAGTGGGCAACATGCAACGCAGGTAGACTTTCTCCTTGTAAAGAAAGTGCACTGGGATAGAATCAGTGATTGCAAAGTCATCCCCATTGAAACATTTGGCTCACAGCATAAATCACTGGTTGTCAGGTTGTCATAATCAGCTTCATCCAGTAGTCAAATAAAACTCTAAGGTCAACAGACACTAAGCTGAAGACATGGAAGTTGATTGGAAAGTTCAAGAGTTCAGTGTAATACTCGGGCATCTAGTACCTCAAGAAGAAGAGGAAGTAGATGAAGTTGAAGAAGAAGAATGCCCGTGCCTCAAAATGGCATGTGTAAGGACTATAGAACAGATACGTGGCCAAGCCTGGTATTTAAATAAGGTACATAGATATAGGTGGTGGTGGCATGCAGAAGTCCTGGAAGTCATCAAAAGAATGAAGGAGTGTGGGGAAAAACTGGGAGATAGAAAAGACAGATCAGGCTAAAAATTAATACTGGTTTGCTAACAAAGAAGCTAAGGAAGCAGTTGCACTAGCCAAGAACAAGGCATCAGAAGCATTCTACCAGCTTCTGGAAAGGAGCTCAGCAGGAAGGCACAAAGAAACTATCCCTTTGTAAGGCAAAGACTGACAGACAGACAAATAAAGAAGTAGCTTCTGAATGAAGAAGATCCAACAGAATGTGTACTGCCTCAGACTCAGCCTATGATGAATGTAAAAGATGAGCCCACCCTAGGAGAAGTAAGAACAGCACTTACGAAATCTAAGTCAGGGAAAGCAGCAAGTTCGAATGAGGTCATGGCAGATATGATCAAGATCTTAAATGAGATAGGGGAGAATCGCTCCAGAGGGTACTCAAAGCAGTTTGGAGAGAAAGGCATATCCTAGATGATTGAAGAAAAAGCATTGTAGTGCCAGTGTACTAGAATAAAGGGGGCATTCACAACTGTAGGCAGTATAAAGGTATCAGCATTCTGCCACACTGCATGAAAGTTCAGAAAGGGTAATTGAATAAAAGAATATGCAGAATAGTCGAAAGTAAGATGGGAGATGAGTAGTTCATACTCAGATCAGGATGCAGAACAACTGACCCAATGTTTGCAGTGAGATATATAGTTGAGAAGAAGCTAGAGATGTGGTAAGAGTCCAACTAAGCATTCCATGACATGAAGAAATCATATGAAAAGGTCCCAAAAAAGTTGATTTTGACAGTCCTGCAATGGTTCAAAGTCCCAGAAATATTGATAAAATTAGTGAAGGCTATTTATAAGGACACAATAATACGAGTAAGAACAGTGTTAAGACTCAGATTGGTTCACAGTGGGAACAGGTGCTCATCGGGGTTCAGGTCTGACCCCACTGTTGTTCTTGCTGGTGATAGACTACCTTAACAAAAATATCAAAGGGGACAGATTAACAAAGCTACTGTATGCAAACAATGTGACATTGCAGACAGGCTCTGAACAAGATCTTCAACAAATGATATGGGAATGAAATGCAAAGCTGAAGGCACACAGGATGAAACTGAATAACAATATTACAGTTGTAATGGCAGAAAATGGGGAGGGGGAGGGAATAAGAAAAAGCTGAGACTTGAGGTAGAAGGGAAAATGGTGGAACAGGTTATCAGCTTCAGACATCTGGCAGGGGTGGTTGAGGAGAAGGGAAGTCTGGATGAGGAGATCACAGCTAGAATCAGAAGAGCTGCATCTGACTGGCACAGAGTGCCAGGAGTAGTGTGTGACAGAAGAATGTCAAAAAGCTGAAAAGTAAGGTGTGCAAAACAATGGTGTGACCAGTATCATTGTATGGTACAGAAATGTGGCTATTTGATATAGACAGTGGTGATAGATATGAAGTGCCTGAGATGGGGTGGTTGGATGAACACTGTGATACAGGAGAAAAAGTTAGGACATCAGAACAGAAGCCCAAGTAGCTCCAATTGCAGAGAAGGTCAACGAGAACATATTACAGTGGTTCAAGCACATGTCCAGTAAAGCAGAAGATAATCTGGTGAAGAAGACTTCAGAGAGACAAGAAATGAAGGCATCCAGCAAAGAGACAGATGGATTCTGTTTGAGAAGACCTGAGACAGGCATGACTGTCAAAGAAGGTAGGAGAGTAGCACGGAAAAAGAGATGGTGTCAGTTTTTGCAGCACCTCAGCCTCATTTAGAAAGTGGGAAAAAGGGGGGTTGATGATGAAGATGATACAAGGATGGCAACTTTTCTGCAATTTTAGTAACAAGAAAGTCAATAAGTCAGCTTTTCACATTGTTGTTGTAACTCTAGTTCTAGTAATTATCATCTGAGTCAGATTTTAGTCTGTTTTCTTTTTCCTAATTTGTGTTAGCAGCATAGTTTGGGTAGCTTTTACAAGTTTTGGAGAAGAGGTAGAGGGAATACTTACATCTGAAGATAATATCTGGGTGTACCCTCCTACAAAAATTGCATACTGTTATCCAGTTTGGGTGGTTGTCTTGGTGAAACTGCTTTTAACTGTTAGTGTTAAGGAGAAATTTATGTTACAGCTCCATTTCCTACTGTAGGGTCAGGCCTGCTGTTTATGAATATGTGGTAGCTGTGTTCACTGAAATAGCAAATACTGCTATTTTCTTTTAGCCATGATTCAGTAATAAAAATTATTTTCTACTATTATGTGTCATCCATTTAATATCCACGGTGGTGGTGCTGCGGTAGTGTTGTCACCTCACAGTAAAACACTGTTCGGTTTGATTTTCAGCTAGAGTATCTTCTGCGTGGAGACATGCCTGAATGGGCGTACCTTTGTTGAAGGTTGTGCATCAGGGCTGGTAACTCAGCACGTAAAAATCAACTACCAATCATTAGTGGACTGGAGTTCCGCTGTGGCGACCCCTAACTGGGAAAAGCCAAAAGACACAAACAATGTGTCATCCATTTATTACTGATACTGCCAATGTGCGTTTATACTGCCACTTGATATTATAAAAGCCTTAGGTTACTGTGAGTGACTGGAGTATCACTAGGATGGGTAAGCAGTCCTGGACTGAGTTCAGCATCACAAGATAGTAGAATAATTAGAACTCATAGATGTATGATTTGTTTTCACAGACTTGGAAGAAAACGGATTCACTGTCATTTGTTTAATCATTGTATCATTACATAGAGTGACTTTTTGTTGAAAGGTGGGACATACAATAGGAACTAATTCCACCAGCTTGCTACTTGAATTATCTTGTTGTGACAGAATACATGTGGCTGTTTGCATTTGATCTTAAGATGTGGGTATGAGACAGTATTACAGGAATATTTTAAAAGAAGACAAGGTGTTAGAAAATGAAGTGTCTCTGCTTACTTATGATATGAAAATCGCTGTACAAGAATGGCAATGAAGACAATGCTGTCTGTTTCCTTCATACCATGACTCCATATTTCCTGGCAGCGTCTTGACCAGTTTCTTGTTTTAGGGGAGGGGGGTACATTTTCTGCTTATAGCATTTAAGTATCTTTACAGGAATTGTAGTGAGGATGCTGTTCTCTAATTCCTTAGAGCCACAACTTCCTGATTCACTGTTTGTACAGTGTCAGTTGTCAGCAGCTTCTTGTTTTACTTCTTGTTTTCATGGTGGTAGAGCTTATCCTTATCCTGCCTTTTAATCTCCTCAGGACTACTCTTTTGATGTGCATGGAGTATGAAACTGGTCTTGAAGTGCTTGCAAATGAGATAGCATCTATCTTCTTGATGTGTTTTATATATATATATATATATATATATATATATATATATATATACATATATATATCTATATATAAATATATATGATTGTGTGTATGGTCTACCCAATAAAATTGAAAACCCACATAAGCAAAAACGATAACACTGAGACAAAAACACCAAATCTTCAATTAAATGACTCCTCACATAACCGATAAGTTAACCAAGGAAAGGAGGCAGTCGGCTAACATTTGGGAGTTTACCCTTTTTCCCTCTATAGTGCAAACTTGGAATTGGTATAATTAGGTAGGGTGTGGAGGGTGTCAGTTCAAAGTGCTTCCATGTGGTTTCTTGTTCTTGTTAGCCTGCCAGTTATTTTCCATTGGTAAATAAATTCTCATTGTTTTGTGGAGTTGTTTAAGTGACAATTCAGTGTTTTCATCTTGGTGTTATTAGTTTTGAGTATGTGGCTTTTCGATGTTATCGAGTAGACCCATATCTATCTATATATATATATATATATATATATATATATATATATATATATATATATATATATTTATGTGTGTGTGTGTGTGCATGTGTATGTATGTGTATAAAAAAAATATATATATATATATATATATATATATATATATATATACACAGACACACACACACAGACACAGACACACACACACACACACATATATATATATATATATATATATATATATATATATATATATATATATATATATATATATACATATATATATATATTGCACAGGAACCTGGTAGGTAATGTGAAATGGAACCACAAGAATCAAATTTGGTAAGCTGTGCAAAACAGAACCACAAAATTCAAACTTGGCATAATCATTAAGATCTTTACCTCACAGATACAAGGTGTTGGGTTTAATTCTGATCTCTGGTTATTGTCTAAGCTTATAATAGTCCACAGACTGATAGCCTAGTATTTATCAATTTGCTTATCAGAGGCCAGGATCCGCCACATTACACATGAACTCAGATCATTGTCCCACAAGTATCAGTATGAGTTGGTCATAGTCCATGTGGGTGTAAATGACCTGAGATGTACCTCCCTAGACTATATGAATAGACACATCATGGATCCCTCAGAATATGTGTCCCAGGCTAGTATGAGCCTAGCATTGAGTAGCATTTTAACTTCTCCAAGGATGATACCACAATATGAACAGAGGATGACTGACTTTAATAATTGGCTTAGTTTCTGGTGCCATTCTAAGGGGTGCAGTATTTGTTGGCATGGAAGGAAATGGTCAACAGGCTACATTGCTTTGCCAGTGATGGTCTGCACCTCTCCCTTCTAGGCCTTTGAATATTAGCTAAACCATTGTCCTCCCTCATAGTGCCTTTTTAGGGAACACCAAACAAAGTACTTCTGACATAGTAAATCAATACCAAGAAAATCTAAAGGCATTACTGCTCAGTGCCAGAAGTATAAACAAAAATCACCCTAGATAATGCTGATGTTTGTGCATTCACTGACACATGGTTTAAAGCCACAGAGAGCACACTGGCAGTGCAAGGCTATACTGCCTTCCACACATTTAGCTACTACATAGACAGGGACTAAAGGTGGAGGTGTAATAAATATACTTCAAGGCTGATCAAACAGGGCAATGCATTTGAGCTTCTGCGTGTTCAAATCACCAAAGGCAAAAATCCCATACCACTTCCTTGGAAGCAATAGTAAGTCCCCCTCTGTGACCCAGGAAACCCATAACACATGTTTAAATTTATTGAAAACACTCACTATCCAACCCAATACCATATTCATGGGTGACTTTAATTACCTCATTATTAAATGGTAATCATATACAACGCCAACTATACCTGCACAGAGATTCCTGGACTTTGTAAATACAAACTTCCTTGACCAAATTGTCAGTACACCGACCAGGGGTGCAAACATGCTGGATGTGGCCCTCAGTAACATGAGAAAGTGCTGCACATCCTCTAAAGTAATATCTTTTCTGTTAAGGTCAGACCACAAAATGGTTTCCTTTGACATAAAAATAAAACCTGGAACCCCAGCTAATCCTGGCATATTCAGGAACTGCTTTAAGGCTAACTTCCTACTATAAAGTGATAACCTGGCAAAATTTCAAGCCTCCATAAACCCCAAGAAGACTGCAGCCTATGCAGAACTGTTCACAGAAACACTATACAAGCATTTTAATAGCTGCATAGGTGCAGCTGTACCCACCAGGAAGAAGTACAGAACTAACTCAAAAACAAGACACCTTGGTGGAATCACAACATCAGTAGGCTGTATAACATAAGGGAGAAAATCATGCAGAAATTAGGAGGTGCAGCACCCAGCAGGATTAAAGAACCTTCATGAAACTAAACAAACAACTCAGATGACAAAATCTACCAAAGCCAAATTTGAGGTAAAGTTGGCATCCCAGGCCATGGATAACCACATTCTTTAGCTATGTCCACAACCTCAAAGGCAAGGTACAATTGTGTGCTGAGTTCATTGTTAACTGAATCAGGAGATATAGCAAACCACTTTGGCCAACAAATTCATCTCTGACTTTACCCTTCTCTCCCCCCACCATCCCTCAGGAAATACCATCAGATATAACTCTCCTCACTATCACCAGGGAACAGGTCCTTAATGCTCTTTCTGAGGCCAAGAACACTGCATCAATAGGCACAGACAATATCCTAGGAATCCTTCTAAAAAGCATGAAGAATGACCTATCAGGCCTCCTGGAATTGCTTTTTAACTTTAGCCTTCAAACAGGCTTCATGCCTCATGAATAGAGAACAGCAACACTCATCTCTCAGCACAAAGGTGGGGTATCTACAGACCATGGAAACTACAGACCCCTATGTGTCACTAGTCTCATATGCAAAGCCATGGAAATAATTTTCATGGAAATGATTACTAATGACATAAGAAACCTCCAGACACTTGACCCAACTCAGTTTGTTTTTTTCAAACCAGGTCATGCCTAATCAAAGTGGTAGACTTCTTTGAGAAGGTCACCAAAGCAATGGATGAGGACAAAATGGTTCACACTGCCTACCTTGACCTGGACAAAGCGTTTAACTCACTAATCCACTTGGGCATTGTTGACAAACTGAGGAGGTTAGTTATAAACCCTTATGTCTCCCAGTAGATAGCCAGCTGGGTCACAAACAGGACCAGGAAGTTAAAATTGGAGAGCCCACCTCTGCAAAAAGGTGAGTCACAAATGGAGTCCCTCAGGGATCGGTCCTAGGAATGCTCCTTTTTAGCATTTACTTCTCTGAAGTAAAGGCCAATGTTAGTGGACCTTTGGCTGACTAAATTTGCAGATGATTGCAAATTAGGAGCTGTCATAGAATCCCCCACCAACACTAAAGTTCTCCTAGAGGGAGTGAAACAAATAAATAACTGGTGTCAGAGCTATGGACTAAAACTAAATTCCAAGAACTGCATAATAGTATCCTTTGGGAAGTCATCTACCCCTTGTAACTATCATATTGACAACATATCCCTAAGAGATAACCCAGTAGTCAGGGACTTGGGAACACACACAGACAGTAATCTAGTCCTTGACCATCATGTGTCTACAGCACTGAGGAAATCATTCTATGTTGTGCAACTTACTGTATAAGCAAAGACATTTAGGTCCAAGGAAGTCATTGGCCCACTGTATTCAGTATTATCAAACCTATAACTGAGTACTGTACCCCCTTTGGTATGTATCTAATCAGGCATATGCAACAGTTAGAACATCCACAGAGATTCCTAACTAAAAGAATACAGGATGTAAGCAATCTTTCCTGTGCAGACCACTTTAAGGCCCTATCCTTGTATTCTGCCTCCTACATGCTTTTGAAGGGAGTTGTATGGCTGGCACACTAGATATTGTCAGACCACTCCCTGATGGACCTCCTACATATCCGCAAAACAAACAGCACCAGAATTACCTATTCTAAAGACTTAAACATTGCCTGTGATATATATATGACCTGAATGAGAGACAGGTATGTATCCCAGAGACTCCCCCTTCTCTGGAGCAGCGTCTTCATCCATGTGAAGCAGAGTTCCTCCCTTAGACAATTCAAGTGCAACTTGGACAACTGGATGGGGAACAGGAAATTCATCCCTGGTTTGACATGTCTCTAATGGACACAGGCAGCCTGTAAATGGTTTGTCTCCTAGGCTCCTGCTTGTAAATGTTTTATCTCCTAAGTCCATGCTTACCCTTATCAAGGGTATCAGAATTTGTCAGAGGTTTGGGATGCATAGCTAAGCTTAAAAAGGCCCTTGTGGTTGTTAACCTAGCAAACACCTATGAACCAATGAATGTATGGTTTATCATACTTGGCTCAGGCCGAGTTTAGTTTGGCATAGAAAAGGTACTGCATTGTGTATAAAAATAATGTAGCTCTACAGGCAAAAAATGGATTAGATATACTTTTTTTTTTGTTTCAGCCAGGTAAGGGACTAATTGGACTGCAGAAATCTATGTGTTTCAAAGCTCTTATACCTGTTATTTTTAGGCTGTCTTAAAGTGCTTTCAGATGCTACAGTATCTTCATTTTAGTGTTCCAAGCATCACTCCCAAAAGGTCTTAACTACATTGCTTTTGGCTGTATCCAAGATAAATGACTGGAAAGGTGAGTATATCTACCTGATGACAGTGTCAAGAATACTACCGAGGGAGAGCAGTGAAGGTTATACTGTAGGGTTAGGATATACCCTTCAACCTCTCAGAGCAAGAAATCTGGACAGCAAGCCTAAAATAATGTGTGTGTGGGGAGGGGGGCAAAGGATCAAATATTGGGACAATTTTTAAATATTGCTCTTATAAACTAAGAAAGTCGCTAGAATAACATTATTTGTGTTAGCATGCATTTTCTGAAGGATATGAAGTCTTAAACTTAAGTATATCTCGTTATTTAGTGACTTCAGTCCTCAGTGATTTGCCAGAAAACCACAAATGTTATGAGGAACAGACAAAAAATGCAAGGCAGATATATGGGCATTCTGTGAAAATCCTCACAAGTGAGATGTATGATGGCAGTATAATATGAGTGCTGCTGGGTTCAAGTATTCCAAGTTAGTACTCACTATATCTGTGGTTAGATATGCCCATTCTATAAAAGCCATGGTTTTATTCACCTTCAGCTCTATGGCATAGGATGATAAAGCCTTAACTAAGACTCAACAGCCCAGGCTGTATTAGACACAGGTGCTTGAAGGACAGAGGCAATGGCAGGGTGTGAGTGAGTGGCCATTACTGGCCTGGGCATTTTGCAGGGAGGGAGATGGTGTAAACGTCTGCAACACTATCCACAAGAAGAGTGTTCAGGAAAAATGGGTAGCAGGTAATGAGCCAGTGAAGTAGTTCCACATGTATGGGGGGGATCCCTAGAACAGCAGATAAAATGAAGCCATTAGTTACTGAAAGCAGACAGGTTAGGTCAAGGTGTCACATGATGGGCAGGATAACCCACATTTATACACTCATCTTTCATCTCCAGAGGGGAAGTAAAGTCTATGTAAACTGTTGTATTTCTTCTTAACCATATGTGCCAACCCAAACCCTGGTGCTACCTCTTATCTCTACCCTGCACATTACCTTACCAACAAGCTTTCCCTAAGCTTCCAAGATGACTGCACATTGAGTAACAGCTTAATTCTAGCTCTCCCAGTGTGAAAACATAAACTCTGCAGAGAAAGCCAGTGGACTTATATTTCAGGGTAAATGTCAGTAACTGACTAGTAAGTGCACTGCCTGGATGCCAGGAAAAAAGAAATACAGGAGACATGAAAGAAAATCAGCTACAAAAGGTGTGGGGAAAAACACTGACTGGGAAGAATACTGCAGCTGTTCAGCAAAAAAGCCAGTGCAAACTGCACACAGACTTGATGTAAGTAAACAAAATACTTATGTAGTATATAAACTCAAATAACAAAAGGCTAAAAAAATGGAAAAAGATTTAAATAGCTATTCAGATGAGGTGATAAAACTGCAAAAATCTAAGGTCAAAATGAAGAAAGAGCTGGCTGAATATGAGACTGCTCAAGAAGAGATGTTGCAAAAAATATTGGAATTAGAGGACAGAGCATGCAGGAAAACCCAAGATTTTCTGCTGTACCAGAGAATCTGGAAGGAACAGACTGAATTAATTTTATGAAAGCACAAATGAGCAGCAAGAGCTGCAGTAAACTCAGTTAACCGGGACTCAAGCAATAAGCACTCTCAAGCAACCAACAAAAAAATATCGAAGAAATACAGTACAATTTTCATGTGTTGCACTTTCTGTTATCCCCCGCAGAAACATACCTTAAATGGTTAGTGTTTTAGAGTTTTAAAAAGGAAGATAGGAACACATTCCCTGTCTCCCCAACCTGAGAACAAGTCAAACCAAACAAATAGTATAGGGTACAGTATTTGTCAGGCCTATGCTTAATAGTAACTCTCAAGCAACCAGAAACTACAGTTATCTAGCGTCTACCAATCTCCATGGGTGCCAGTTAACTGAGAGTTTACTGTATAAAGATAAGGCAAAACCAGACAGCACTAATAGAATCTCAGGCTCTACCATACATCTTTACATGGATAATCTTTCTTTTAGTTTAGCTCAAATTCAGTACTTGAAGATGTACATAATTTTGTGTGTTATTATTAAGTTAATAGGTTTTAGTGGGGTATTGGGTGTGTGTCTATTTTTGTTTGTTTTCATTAAAACAAAAAGTTCTGCAAGATGTGACATAGGCTCAGATGGAGATGACAAGAAACAGTTGTATAAAAGATTAACCAGCCAAACTGAATGCATGTTACACAAAAGCTGCAATTACGCATTTAACAAAAAAATGTTGTACACAATAGGTGGGAATAATAATCCCTCAAAAATATGATTGTTTCTATCATTTCTTTATATGTTAATGGTCTCACAGATAAATACAAAAAAGCAAGATTAGTGAACTACTGTATATTAAAAATGTAGAGTGCAAATAGGTGTACTACAGGAGACACACTTGGAAAGAACTGAACATGTGAATGTGATAAAGAAAGGTTTTCAGGATGGTTATTCAGTGGTATACCTGGGGCAATGGAAGAAAGCAGTACTTATATTAAGTATAAGAAGAGCTCCGATAAAGAGGATAGAAAAGACAATAATGGTAGATTTTTAGTACTAAGGGGTACTGGCAAAGGAGGAGAATTACACTGCGATGTATTTATATTCCACTGAAAACTACTATAATGGAGATTAAGAACATTCTGGAAGAAATAATCCGCTTTCAGCAAGGAATATTACTTATTGGTGGAGACAAGAATTTGATTTGCAACAGTGAACATGTGTCTGGGGGGGCAGAAGGGAAAATATAACAAAGCGGGGTCGATTTTTGAATACATGTATGAAATTATTTGGCATGGAAGATGTGAATTCAGTACTAGGAGTTCAGAGTGAATTTAAGTATTATTCCCCAGGATACAAAAACTGGGCAAGGCTAGACAGAATTTACATTTCACAGGAATATGTGCATGTAATTAGGTTCATAGGTTCATAGGTTTATACTAGGCTATCTGCCCTAAGGCATTTATAAGCCTAGCCCAAATTTTTGTGGCTTACGCCACCCCTTATATGAAAAAATGCTGTGCCCATTAGTTTGTTGTGCCTCTGTCCAGCAGTGACACAGAGATGATTCCTGGGATAAACCTATGATCTCCCATCCACAGGTCAAGATTTCTCTTGAACAGAGCCAGCGAGGTGCTGTGCCTCACATGGACCGGATTTTATTCCACAGCATAGGGAGTCTCTGAGTGATAAATCTATCCCTCCAGCACATCCTATTTATATCTGTGCTAAGGTTTAAGTTGCTTGCTCTAGTGGTTTTGGTGGATTTGGATTTTTTGAGGTGGAGCATGTCCATTAATTCCGGGTTGGACATGGCCTTGTATGTCAGGCACATGTCACCTCTGAGCAGACGGTATGCAACTGAAAAGAGCTGGAGTTTCTTCAATCTGGCAGCATATGACAGATTTTGGAGTCCCTTTATCCTTTTGGTGAGGAACTTTGGGGTCTCTCCAATTGCTGCAGATGTCGGGTGAGATACATCCTGAATGGGGCATTGTACTCGATCATTGGTCTGATAAGTGAAGAGTACAGGGGAACAATGACCTCACTAGATCTGGATGTGAATCCCTTCATGATCAGGTGGGCAATGTAGAAGGTCTTTCGAACCACTTTAGCAACGTGAGTGTCAAAAGAAAGGCCACTGTCAACCTGGGTCCCCAGGTCCCTGATAACCTCTTCTGTGCTTAGTGGATTGCCACCTATATGGTAGCTTGGGGTTACCTTGTTTTTCCCAAAGGGTATGACTATACATTTTTGGCGTTTAACTTCAGGCCATGGCTCTGGCACCAGCTATCTGTTTCCATGAGTCCCTTCTGAAGGATATCCGTGTCCGATGCACTTTCCACTATGGCGCCCAGTTTGCAGTTGTCAGCAAACTTTGTCAGCCAAAGTCCTCCCATGTTGGCCTGTACTTCTGAGAAGTAGATGCTGAACAATAGGGGGCCAAGGACCGAGCCCTGTGGGACACCACTTGTGACCGGCTTGGAGTCTGACATAGCGCCAGCAACTCTAACCCTGTGGGTTCTGTCCTTAAGCCAGTTTGCAACCCATCTTGTGACATATGGGTTTACATTTAAGCTGGTAAGTTTTTCTACAATACCCGAGTGGGGTATTGTGTCGAAAGCCTTTGCAAGGTCAAGGTAGGCTGTATGGACTGCCTTTCCCTCATCAATGGCCTTGGTGACTGTTTCGAAGAAGTCGACCAAGTTCAAAAGGCATGATCTGCCCTTGACGAAGTCAAACTGGGTCGGGTCCAATGTCTGCAAGTCCCCTATATCTTTGTTTATGAGCTCCATTATGATCCTCTCCATAGCTTTGCAGACTAGACTTGTTAAGCTTATGGGGCGGTAATTACCAGGGTCCGTAGAGGCACCGCCTTTGTGGAGTGGGACCACAGTTGCCGTACGTCACTCCTTGGGCACGTATCCTGTGGTAAGGCTGAGATTAAACAGCTGCCTTATGTGCGGGTTTAATTCCTCATTTAGCTCGTGTAGCACACAGCCGGGGACACCATCCGGTCCCATTGATGCTGTGTTTTTAGCTTTAGAGAGAGCAGCTTTCACCTGCACATTTGAGATGTCTGGGAGGCTACACTCCGCTGGGATAGTTATCTCTCCTTTAGGGGGGGAGAGGGGGGTGAAGTTTGCACTGAACCTGTCTGCCAGTATATTGGCAATGTCTGTGGGTTCAGTGATTTTTGTATCATTTTGGACTAATTCTGAGCATATCTGGGAGTTTCCACCCAGGTTCCTAACATAGCTGAAAAAGGCCTTATGATTTTCCTTTGAATCCATGGCAATTTTTCTCTCAAAATTGGCCTTAGTTGATTTTATGAGTGCTCGTATTTTTTTACTAATTGGTCTTGATACTCATTCAGTAACTACTTCAGATCATGTGCCAATAATAACTAAAATAAAAAAAACACAGGGAGTTGAAATAAAAATTAGACATTGGTGCTTTTCCATGTCTGTTGAAAACAGGAATTTAAGAAATGGGTAGTGGAAGTTCTTCAGGAGCTATTACAGGAGATATAAATTTCTTCTGAAAATATAGGGAGTGGGATAAAATTGCAGTGGAATTTAAAAATAGGGTGGAAATAAAAGAAAGGGAGATATGGTTAAGAAGTAACAAGAATTATTTGGAGGGATTGACAAATGTAATATATTGCAAAATAGGGGGAATCTCAGAACAAGAAGAGGACCAACTGCATAATACTAAACAGAAAATAAGGGATTGTCTTGATAATATGAATGAGTTTAGAAAATTGCTGCTAAGCAACTTTTTTTTGATAATAACAATAGAGCACAAAAAGTTTTAGCACGCGACTCAGGCAACAGAAAGCAGAAAGGGTAGTCATCAAGCTTAGGGAGCCTATAACAAGGAAGATAACAAGGGATCCTGTAGAAGTATTAAGAGCATTTTGGAAATTCTATGAAAGTCTGTATAAAGCAGTGAAATATGGAAATACAGAAAAGGCACAAATGGAAATGTTTATGAAATAATTAAATATGTCAAGGCTAGAGGGAGAGGAGGCTCAATTACTAACAGGATAGGAGGAGATGAGATAAAAATGGTGATGTATAACCAATCTACAGGAAAGTCTCCAGGAGTGGATGGTATTCCTGTAGACGTTTGGCAGCTAGGAGGGATAAAACTGATAAAGGTTTGGAAGGTTTTATTTATCAGTATTTTAAAAGGAAGGAACTACCAACATCCTGGAAGAAAGGAGTAGTAGCTGTAACACCTAAAGAGGGTAAAGATCCATCAGATCCACCTTCATACAGGCCCATTTCAATAATAAAAGTGTTTATCCCTATAATGGCTAAAAAAATGACAAAAGTGATAGATTTAATTATTTATTTAACATTTGTTGACCGGGAAGGATTTAATTATTTATTTAATATTTGTTGACCGGGAAAGTCTGACTAGGATACAAGCTATTTTCAATGGGGGCCCCAGGGAGAAATGCTTTAAACGCATGTCTTTGGAATGTGGGAAGAAACTGGAGTACACAGAGGAAACCCACATGAATGCAGAGAGGATATGCACATTCCACACAGAAGGCACCCAGCCGAGAATTGAACCGGAGAACATCTTCCTGTGAGGTGACAGTGTTAACCACTGCACCATTTCTGCTGATATGGATCAATGTGGTTTTCTAGAGGGGAGACAAATATTTGGCAGCATTACAGAACAGTGTTGATCCAGAGGGAAGTAGAATCTAAGAAAATACAGCTGTTGTTTGGGTCTTGATGCAGCGAGATCATTTGACAGAGTAAGTTGGGATGTTATGAGCAGATGAGCAGAGCAATGGAAGCATTTGCATTCCCTAATAAAATGATAAAGATGATTAGGAGGATACAGAAGGGATGGGACGTGAAAATTAAAGTGGGTGGGGTCCTCTCTAATAATCTCTGCTTGAGCTGAGAAACCAGGCGGGAGTGTCCTCTCTGCCCTTTGTTATTTGCATTATATTTAGAACCATTGGCAAAGAAAATAAAGGACTCAGAAATTCAAGGATATAATTAGTATGGTAGTCAAGAAAAGCTGTCTCTATTTGCAGATGACATTATTCTATAACTAACAAAACCAGAAAGGGTCATTGCAATGCTGTGGAACATATTGAGACAGCTTCATAACTTTTATGGATACAAAATTAATGAAGCTAAAACAAAGACAATTGTTGTAAATGATGTACCCACACACAAACTGGTTCAGCAATATCCATGTTTATGGGGACACGATAAAATAAAGTACTTAGGAGTCTGGCTTAAAAATTATTCTAGTGTGGCAGCTAAGAATATGTGGGAAGAGACTAAACAAAAGATAATAAAAAAACTGAGAAATTGGAAGCTCTGTTGTATGCATATAGACAGTAAAATACAAGCAGTTAAAATGTTTTAGTCCCAGTAGTTGTATACACAAGTCAGGCATATTTTTATCAACCAGAGGAGAAGATATGGACAGCAATTAATAAAGAACTGAAGGATTTTATCTGGGAGGTGAAGACTGCAAGAGTCAAGTGGGATGAGTTGAATCTTCCTATAGAAGAGGGCAGATTGGGCTTACCCGATTTGAAGCGGTATTTCAGAACTACACAGCTAAGGCTGGTATGCATAACACAAGGAGAAACCTATTATTCATAGTTGAAAGGGATGATGATGAAAGGGGGTAAGCTCAAGAAACAATAAGAAAATGGGATTTTGGATACAGATATTTAAGGAAAATAATAATCACACAGAATATTATACTCATAAAGTAGCAGAAAGTATTTTAAGAACTAAGCCAACATGGGAATGGAGAAAGGAGATTCTGCCAATAGGGGTGACTACAATTAGGAATGAAGACAAGAGGTAAGAGAGGGCTAGAACTTATTGGAAAAAAACTGGCAAAGGACCTAAGATATTGGGAGCAAATAAATAGAGAGGGAAGGATGATAGAATGGGAAGAGGCCAATAATTTATTTGGACTGCAGGTCAGAGATTGCCTTCCCTGTCAAGGACTGATATCTGAGTATTGACAAAGAGAAGCATATTGGGAGGTCCTAAATGAAAGACCAGCAGTGGATGAGTTTTTAGTTGAATTTAGAACAGAAGCTGCTGTTAAAAAGAAATAATTAGCAGAGAGTATAAAATATTGCCTGATAGCTATAAGAATCAATCAGAGGAGGTTAGAAAGCATTGGGAAAAAGAGACTGGTAAGCAATTCACAAAGAAACAATGGGGGGGGGTATATGTATGTCTCCCAAATATGCAACAAAATCTAGAATATTTAGGATTTTGCCTTGGAAGTGTTTACATAGGTATTTTTATACCCCAAGTAGACTTCAGAGAATTTTTCCTCAGGTAGACAGCAAATGTGGGAGGTGTGTTGGCGAAAAAAGAGATAATTGGGAACATATTTTCTGGGAGTGTAATGAGTTGGCAGATGTTAAGGATTCCCTGTGGACTACTCTGTCAGGGAATACTGGCTGAGTAAATCGGTGCATCTAGGGAAGTGATTTTTCTGAGCTATGACACAGAATTGGAATTGCCTAGACATAATAAGACTTTGCTGAGTCTGATTATGTTGGCTGACAAAAAACCAATCACTAGAAAATGGAAATCAAAGTCTAAACTAACCCTGCTAGAAGTTGTGAATATAGAAACAGAGATACAACAACTGGAAATGGGATCTGTAGAAAAGGGTAGGAGCAGCTTTCATAGAAAATATGGGAATTGTGGGAGCAATACATACAGGGAGGAATGAGGTTTAAAAGAAGGCAGAATTTAAATGAGCTGTGTAATATTTGACTGACAGTGATTGGGTAGATTATAAGTGATGTATAATGTTTGCAACTAAGTTTGTGTCAGTATGGGTTATTTTCATTTATATAAATGTATGATTGTCTGTGTCATAAGCGTTAATTTAATAAAGATGTTTCCTGTCTAAAACAAACAAAAACAACAACAAAAAAAAGCTTTCCCTAACAGTACCACTATATAAGATAGTCAAACACAGACACAAACATCATAAACACCATCACATACATACAACACAAAGTCTCTCCCTTACTCAAACCTTAACTGGAAACCTCATATACACACACACACACACACACACACACACACACACACACACACACAATCATACACACACATATGCCCCTTTCCACAACACAAAGACTTAATCATACACACACACACACATATGCCAATAAATCTATCCTTTTCCATAACACAAAGACTTCCACCCCAACATCATAAAAAACACAGTACATTCATTTATTGCTAATGACCTACAATATCATACCATCATTCTTAGTATCAATCGCATGCTTCCCACCACTGAAAACACTTTCAGTCAAACTAGTCTCTGCACATGAGCCTTACGCTAGTTTGAAACAAAAATCACTGAAAAAATTGCAGTGAATACATAATCTGATGTTGTCAATCTTCATTCATACTTGACTGTTGGGTTTGGTTGTGATCCTCAGAACCGACTTGGCCGTTATATCAAACTTGCGCCAGCCATAAACTCTTGAGCTAAGGCTACCCATACTGCCTCTCTTTTCTTTACCTCAGATCTCATGTGCCATGTAGAAAATCAGGCACATCAGCCATGCTTTCAGCTAAGTGCTAATTTTTCTTATATATAGATAGACAGATAACTATTTTTCTTCTAACTCTCTAAATTGTCATTTCTCCTTGCTAGTTATCATTAGTACGCGTGCATTGCTGTAAGTGTTGTTATACCCCTTTCTCTTACCTTGTCAGTAAATTCTTCATACCATCACTGGTATAGGCCCTTCCCTTCCCACTACCTCTGTTAATTCTTAGATACCATCATTGGTATTCTTATTTCTACCTTTTTCCATCTATTACCCTCTTGGGGGTATTTTTTTTCTAAGTACCATTGTTGGTACATCTATTTAAAAAAAAAAAGAGGTTGTATTCTGTACTCTTCCCAGTCCTTCTCCATTAGTTTTTGAGTGTGTTTGTGTGTGTCTGTGCACATGTCCTCTTGCTATTTGCTGTTACCTTTTTGGCTGTATTTTGAAACATGGCAGAAAAAATGTAAGGGAACCACAGGGTTCAAGCAATGTGATAAATGTGGGAGAAAGTTGCCCAACTCTAATGGGCATCTTTCATGTGTCTGTTGTTTAGGTGTGCCACACTTAAAGATGCAACCGCCATGTGAACTCTACAAAGGTTTCAGTGCTCAAACCCTTGCAGAAAGGTGTAACAAACTTATTCTCAAGGGGTTGCTAAAATGCCTTTTTGGTAAGGCTTTATCTGAGATGGAGACATCTAAGTCTCCAAGAAAAGGAGCCATTCAGTACCAGCATCTCATCAGGTACATGAAGGTAAATCTACTAAGGCTCAGGCTTCAACTCATTCCTCGTAACTGAGGCCTAAAATACCAAAATCTGCACCAACTTCTGTTCTGGCACTGATGTCCTTCACAACAACCATGGCGTCGACCATTATTGAAGCTGCCAAAACTCCTATGGAACTGACCTTATCATTGGTACCAATGACCCTCTCTGCACCAACAATCTCTCCAAGCATTCCAGTTACCCCCCCCATATGCAAAGTAAATTATTGGTCAGCTGACCATTGTGCAAAAGGTCAAGAGTATACCCAGGACTAGATACTCCCCATCTACTGATCCCTTCGTGGGTCAACAATTATGTCCATTCCTAGACAGGTCAGAATTGCCCTCGAGGATGTCCATCCATTCCAACAGGAGTCTTTCAGAGCTGCATGTAGTCAGAATTATGGATCAGCTCTTGGCAGCCAAAAGCCTTCCTGCTCCCAATAGAACCTCTCTCCCACCTGGATCCAAGGGTTACTCTCCCAGGACACTCACTTATCTTCTTTATTCAACCTCTCTACAGGTCTTGGAGACCTTTACTTCAATGTTCCCAGTGCCAGCTACTTTGGTATTGATGATGGATCTCACCTTGGTTCCGGAACCGACTCTGTGGTCTGCAGCTCCATCAGTGTAGACCCACTCATGGGACCATGACTTGGCTGCCAGCTCTGGGATCCCTGGATTGGCTCTGATTATTTCCATGGCACCATCTGTGGTTCTTGGTCCCCTGACAGTTACAAGTCCTCTCGTGGCTCCTACTCTGGAAGGCATTTGGTCAGAGCAGGGTGTGACCCCAGTTCTGATGTTGTCTTTTTTGGTTCCGGGCCCCCATCCCTCTTCGGGCGGGCCTGCCTTCCAGATTATGGAGACAGCCCTGGCCTCAGCAGGCTAACAGTTGGCACCATCCCTGTCAGAGTGTCACATGTATGTATCCTCTGGCTTGCAACTGTCACAATCTACTACCTTGGGACAGCTGGCACCAGAGCAGCAAGATACCCTTTTTCAGGGTCCCCTATTTTTGGAGTCCTTCTCAAACCTTCCCTGTGAGGCCCCACACCATAAGAGATCATGCAAGAGGAAGCACCTGGATTCTCCTGAAGAATCGCTCACTGAGGATACATATTTCTATGAAGGGGAAGGGTCCCCACAATCACTCCCTGAAGATGTCTCCCTTAAAGACATCCTAGAAGTTCTGAAAAATAGGGATGATTGAAAGTTATCAGACCCATCGTCCGAGGAATCAGTTTTCTTGCAGGCATTATGTGCCTCGCCATTTACTACTTGGGTGAACCACCCTGCAGATTAACTAATCAAGCTCATCATGCAGTGTGCATGGAAGGCTTCTGACACCATAGAGCCAATCCCCCGGAAACCTGACAAAATTCTGTCACCCTTGGAAGATCAGCCTCACTGGTTGAAAGGTCTAGCAGTGGATGCCATGGTGGTGGCTGCAGCAACAAAAAAGGAACTCGCTGGGGAGAGTTCAACTGTCCATCCTCCAAACTGAGAGTCTCAGATGATGGACATGTTTGGGAAGTGGATCTTTGCTACATTGACATTCGCTGTTCGGTCTTTGAACTTCTTGGTACACTTTACCTGACTCCATAGGGATCTGATAATTGAGCTCTCAGAGACCTTAGTGGGAGCAGTGTTTGACAAAGTCTGGGATAAGGTTACTGCCCAGCTCTCTGCCCTAGAGTCAATGTCCAACTCGTCTATGCGGCTTATTGCACATACAACTGAAGGGATGTCCAGGGCAGTGGGTACAGGTATTGCCATTAGGCGCCACACCTGGATGAGCTTGTGTGATTTTGTGGACCCCTTTAATTCTTTCTTTGTCAATGGTCCAGTGGACGCTACTTCATTGTTTGGCCCAAAAGTCAGAGATACATTAGTTAGGTGTTAGAAGTACAGGAAGACCCTTTCTGCTGTGGTGGGTGAGTTTCTCCACTCCTCAGTGACCTTACTCCAGGAATCATATGGGTGGAAAACTGTGGTTCAGAAAAATCCAATGGCCTTTTTGGGACACATGTGGTGAGTAGTCCCCCAGGCAGAATGGGGAATTGTTCAGAAAGATGCCCCTCCTGTGGCAGAGAGGGCCAGTGTAATCAGGGTGCCAGAGATTCCTTCTCTTGACAACATTACAGAGCTCCTGATTGGCAGCCCAATTGCTTACCTCTGGAAACAGTCGGGGGAAGATTTTCAATCAACCAATCAGCCTGGCTCACAATGACATCAGATTCCTGGGCACAGATGATAATTACCAGGGGTTACCACATTCCCATCATTCTTTGCCCCAAATCACAAAGGCAAATCCCCAACATTTCACCCAGTCAGAGGGATATAGCAGCACTAGAAATTCAAAAGCTGCTTTTAAAAAGAATCATCCACACAGTCCCACCAGACCAGATAGGATCCAGATTTTACTGAAGATTCTTTTTAGTGCAAAAAAAGACAGGGGACTGGAGGCCAATCTTAGACCTCAGTATTTTAAACAAGTTTGTATGACAAACAAAGTTCTGGATGGTCATGATTAAGTCTATCCTCCCTTTTATGGAGAAAGACAATTGCATATGCTCTGTAGATCTTCAGGATGCATATTACCACATAAAGATAAACAAATGCTTCAGAAGATTTCTCTGCTTCCAGCTAGGAGCCAGTCATTACTAATTTAGAGCACTGCCCTTTGGTCTCACCACAGCCCCCAGGGTGTTTACCAAATGCATGGCAATGGTAGCAGCTCACTTATGGCTACAGGGATTCCGGGTGTTTCCATATTTAGATGACTGGCTCCTCACTGCCCCTACACGGTATCTGTTGCTTTACACCTTGGACTACATTCTAAGCCTTGCTGAGCCATTACAATAAACAGAGAAAAATCTCAACTATCTCCCACACAGGACATAGAATTCATTGAAGTGAAGCTAAATGTGAAATCTTGCATGTCTTCCCTGCCTCATCACAGACTGGTAAAGTTAAGATCGCAACTGCAAGTGATACTCTCTCAAGACAAGGTTCCTGCTCACCTAGTCTTGCAACTTCTTGGGTCCATGGCAGCGGCAATCACTTTAGTTCCCCTGTTAAGGTACCACATGAGGCTACTTCAATGACTCCTGGTGTCTCAGTGGTCACTGTTAACTCACTCAATGTCTCATCCAGTCCTCATAACAAACTGCTGCATACAGGATTTACTTTGGTAGATGAAGCCGGAAGAGAACTTATGGAGTCACCCCTTCTGCCCCTCTCAGCCCAAGACTGTAGTGACCATAAATGCTTCCCTGATAGTGTGCGGGGGCATTTTCAGGGAATGACGGTACAAGATACTTGGTCCCCTCAAGAGGCCAATCTGCATTTCGATGTTGTAGAACTGAGGGCAGTGCTTTTAGCATTGCAGGAATTCCAGTCTGCTTTTCTTTCACGGACAACATGTCAGTGGTCTGGTACATCAACAAACAGGGGAAAAACCAGGTCCTATCCTGTATGTCAGGAAGCCCTAAGAATTTGGCAATGAGCAATTCCCTCCAACTGCCTTCTCATAGCAGCACATATCCCGGGGAACTCCAATATAATTCTGGACAAACTGAGCAGATGTATTCTTCTGCCTCATGAGTAGTCTGTCAGTCATGATGTAGTGATGAAGATCTTTCATTGATGGGGTCAGCCTTGCTGCGACCTGTTCACCTCTCCCATAAACCACAAATGCAGCAGCTACTTTGCCCTAGTCCCCCCTCGGTGGGAGTCTCCAAGAGATGCTATTCTTCACTATTGACCCCCAGGACCTCTTTATGCCTTCCCTCCAATCCCGCTAATCCCCCAGTTTCTGAGAAAAACCCAATAGTTTAGAATCAAAGTGATTCTCATTGCACCTTATTGGCACCGTCAAGTCTTGTTCCCCTTTCTCTGGCCTCATCTAGTTCACCACCCGTGGACTCTGGGTCTGACTCCAGATCTGTTATCTCATCCTCAAGTCTTGATACATCCAACCTACATAATCTCAAGCTGATAGATTGGTTTCTCCACTTCCAGTAATTGCCAGGGGAAATATTATGTCCTCTCCAGTTCAAAAGATACTTTTGGCTTCTCATAAACCATTCACCAGAAAACTTTATCTTAGCAAATGGAAGTGATTTGTTTTTGGTCTGATACAAAAGGCCTTGATCCTTTCTTGGCTCCAGTTGATACGGTCTTGGATTACTTAGCCACTTTATTTCAGTTTGGAGCTTCACCTTTAGCCATTAGAGTTCATTTAGCTGCTATTTCCAGTTTCCATAATGGATTCAATGATCACTCTTTAATGTCTCACCATCTTTATAAAACATTTGTTAAGGGTGCTTTACATTTGAAACCACCTTTCAAAGATCCCATAGCACCTTGGGACTTAATGTTGGTCTTGCACTGTTTGGTTTGTCAGCCCTTTGAGCCAGCAGCCACTTGTGACCTCAAGTTTTTATCTTGGAAGAGCCTTTTCCTAGTAGCTATCACCTCCACCAGGAGAATTTCAGAGCTACAGGCTTTGTGTGTAAATTATCCATATATCATTTTTTCACAAAGAGAGAATATCTCTCAGAACTAATCCTTCCTTTCTGCCTAAAGTAGTGTCAGACTCAATATCAATCAAACTATAGCTTTACCAGTCTTCTTTCCAAATTTATCAAACAAGGGAGAATATTGCTTGCATTTGTTGGATGTTCACAGACAATTATGTTTTTATTTGGACAGAGCAAAATCAATTAGGAAATCAAACCAACTGTTTCTATCTTTTTAAGGTACTAGACTGGGTAAACCAGTTTCAAAAGTTACTCTGTCAAAATGGTTGAGAGGCTGCATTACATTTGTTTATGGTCAAAATAAACTAAATTTACCAACAAAAGTTAAAGCTTATTCTGCCAGATCTGTTTTCACTTCAGTAGTTTTTCATTCCAGAGCTTCAATGGATGATATATGCGCAGCCGTAACTTGGGCTACCCCTCAGACCTTTATCACTTATTACAAATTGGATATGGTCTCCAGGGCAAGAGCATCCTTTGGCTCTATGGTGCTCAGGAATATCCTTCCTTAGGGCCTCCCAGGATCTAAAGTAGCTAGGGACTCTGTCCCAACAGTCAAGTATGAATGAAGATTGACAACATCAGATAAAGAAGTTATGTCTTACCATAATGTTCCATTGTTGTTGTAGATCTTCATTTATTCTTGACATCCCAGCTTCCTGCCCCCTTCGAAAGACTTCTGGAGGTTCGGAAATAGTCCTGGCATCCTAGTAGGGTTGTTGCTTAGACAAAGCTTCTGTGATTTTCTTCATGATGGGCAAACAATATCTGAGGGAAAGGGAAGAGAGGCAGTATGGGTAGCCTTAGTTCTAGAGTTTTTGGCTGGCGCGAGCTTGATATAACGGCTGAGTCAGTTCCGAGGATCGGAAATGCATCAAACAGTCAAGAATGAATGAAGATCGACAACAAAGATGGAACGTTATGATAAGACATAACTTTTTTTATGTTAAATCCCAACGTAATGAAATGTGTAGAAGTCTATAGACAGTAGGTGTTTGTGTAGTTTACAATAACAGGAATTATTTGGAAAGCGAGGTTAGAAGACTGTGCATCAGCAGTGGTCACCGTCATGTTGTACTGCAGTATTTCTAGAAGTTTAAGTTTGTGCACTAACAGTGAAGGAATGGAAGAATGCTGAACTTATAATTAGCAAGAAAAACTGACCCATTAGATTGCTAGATTGCTGAACTTATAATTAGCAAAAATAAATAAATAGCATGACCTATTAGACTGCTACACATCTGTAGGTATTCTGCTTACAAGAGAAACCTAGTGATCTCTTCAACCTGGCAGCCTTTAAAATCTCAGTGGCAGCATTTTTTTTCTCACCACTCTTAATAGTAATGGTGGAATACTCCATAGGCATCTTCCACACATTTTTTACAACAAAAATAAAAAGCAGAAAATGTATTTTAAAAACAGAAACAACTGAGAGCATACAAAAATAATCTCAAACTGTAAGCATAATGGCTCCAATAGAAAGCAAATAAAACATGAAAATGTATTTTTTAAGATTGCTTTCAAGAAATATCCATAATTCTACCATAGCTTAACAGCAGAGTACAAATGTCAATATAACATCTGTGGACCACATCTGTCTGAACTATAAATCGAAATATGTGCAACTTAGATAAAAATAATGTAATGTATGAAAGCAATTATGATATATATATATATATATATATATATATATATATATATATATATACAAATTAAATTAAACAGCAGGAAATATCATTTTGACAGAATGGTGCCTAAATGAATACCCAGAAAATGTTATTCCAAAATTCCTTATATAGTTAAAAAAGTTATAATTCTGCATAACAATAAAATAGTTAAACTGTAAAAATGGGAAGATGAGCTGCTTACATTAAAATGTACTACAAAACAGAAAATTGTCACGCACAACTTGCAAATGTAAAACTAAAATTACAATATAATAATAATAATAATAATAATAATAATTCTATAAGTACAAAAGGGCACTTGGGTCTGTGCAAGGCACAGATATTACTGTACATACTATTATGGATTAGGTTTCCTTGCTTAGAACACCCCTGAGCACGAAGTAATATCTGTACTATGCACATCCACTCAGGCCTTATTGCATACATATAATATATATAGGCTATATGTAATGCGCTTAAGAATCAACTGGGTCTCAAATGGGGAAGGAAAAGGGGAAATGTGTGCTTAGGAAAGAGAGTTTGGGAAGAGATAAAGTTACTGATAATGACATATAAGGCAGACAAGACAGACAGAAAACTATGTAGGCTGAAAATTGGAAGAAGAGACAGATGCATAATTTATGGATGGACGGAAAGGGGATGATGTTGAGAACCTTGCAGCCAATACCATTCTGGTCTGGAAAACTTCATTGTGATCCCTGCCGTGAAGTTACTGGGAAGGGAAACCCTGATGTTCAAGGATTCTATTCATCCGGTGGCTCAGAGGTCAGAACTGAAAGGGACAGGAAGTGTTACACACACTGAACAAGGCAATCATATGGTTCCCACTACCTCTCCACTACCCTCTCCATAACAGCTTCCACCAGGTTTTGAAGCTCAGGTTGTGGCTTGCCAGGCTGCTACTTCACAAGGTGCCCCTCCTTGTAGAACAGTCTTTGGATGGGAAGGGGGTCATTATGATCAGTTCTGTACCTGGGTTGATTGGAGTTAAAGTTCCCCAGGTTCACATGCATTTGCAGAAGAAAAAAATGGGGAGGGGAGGGGAGAGACAAGGAAAGGACTCATATGCATTTCACATCAAATGCTTTTATTTCACAGAGAAAAATAAGAGCATTGCTATTTTTATTCAGTACTTTTTATGATGTGATAATTAAATATAGAACAACAGTTAATTGTCATAGTAATAAGTACTGATAAGTACAGATTTGGTTCATACCTCTCAATTGTACAGACTTTTGCGGAATGTCCAGATTTTTTCCCTCATATTGTTGGTGTGTTCCTCCTAAAATCTGTACTTTTCTGGCAAATAGCTGAGGACTGAAGTCATTAAATAATAATGACAAACATTTGACTCCATATCCTTCAGAAAATTCATGCTAATTCAAAACCCATTATTCTATCAACTTTCTAAGTTTGTAAGAGCAATATTTAAAATCTGTCTCTATTTGTCCCCCCATCATTTTTAGGGTTTGTCCAGATTTTTTGCTCTAAGAGGTTGAGAGGTATGATTTGCTTAGAGGACTGTTCACACAGCAAAATTTCAAATCTCTATTTAATTTCATCAGTCATTACTGATGCATTTCTAGAATGTATGAATTATGCCATTACAGATGACATTACCACAAGTGTAAACACTATGTAGATCTACACATCTTCCTTCACACCAGCTGAATCCATGGAGGAAGACACAATCCTGTCTAAGGTACTATTACCCACTGTCACATTTGTATACAGGGGTTCCAAGTGAAAACATCTTTCATAGTTAGCTCTGGAGATATGCAATACCTTGTCTGCACAGCATTACATATGCTATGACCTAGTTTAGGCCCAGGTTACTGTTGATGGCTAGAGTGTTGCAGGATATATTTGAAGACATTCACCAGTACAAGCGAATGGTGGAAGCCAGAGACATTGCCGTGATGATCTTCAAATGCAGTATGGCTGCACACATGACATCAATGTCAGCCTCTATCTGCATATACCTAATGAAGCTATAATACTTGGTGATGCTAAAATCAGTTGGCTTCCCCTCATCTCTAACACCCCTACCGCCAGCATCAACCTATACGGCTACATCCTACTTATCTCTTCTCCCACTTTTTCTTCATAAACCCACAAATACCAGTTCTATCCTTGACTGTATTCTTGTCGCCAATCCTAACCTCTCTCACCATAATGAATCCCTACCAGACTCCATTAGTAACCACTCCCCAAAGAGTTTCCCCTCACTTCTCTAGACCTCACAAATTTAAGGAATGCCAAAAGCTAACCAACTTCAACCCTGATATATTCAATAATTGTCTCACTGCAATTGATTGGTCCTTCATTTCTTTACTACCTCTTGATGAAGCTGTTCTTCAATTCAACTCCATCTTCCTAAACACTCTGAACTCCCTTGCCCCTCCTAGAACTGTCAGAGTCAAATCACAGTGCTCTCTTTGACTCACCAACTCTATTCAGTCTCTTATCCAAAACAGAGATTCTGCCTGGAAACTCTGGACTAAGACCAAATCTCTTGCACACTACCAAAAATATAGGGAAATCTGACCAAAAAACACATAAACATTGGGAAAAAGAACTTCTACCTCACACCCCAAACTACAGAACCCAAAACCCCCCAAAAATTCTGGGATACTTACTGTTGACCAAATTCTCCACCCGGGGAATCCCTCAACTCTGAACCCCTGCCCCAATAACACACCCCAAGAAACTGCATCCATTTTCAATTCATACTTCATAGATACAATCAGCAAACTTATGCAGACTTCCAACCCAACCAAAACCCTCACCTCCCTCCTACTACAAAACAGCCCATTCTCACTAAATTCTGTACCAGCCAGCTACATTAAAAATCTTCTTCTCAAACTTAAACCTTGTTCCCCGTCAGCTGATAACCTGACATCTCTCTTCCTAAAGGCTGCTGCTAACTCCATAGCATATCCTGTCTCCATCCTCATAAACCACTCTATCAGTGAATCCACTCTCCCTTCTCTCTGGAAAGAAATCCATACCATACCTATCCGCAAAGGTGGAAATTCTGTAGAGCTGTCTAATTATCAACCTATTGCCATGCTTTCTCCCCTCTCTATAATTCTCAAGCACTGTGTTCATAAACAAATCTTGGCTTACCTCACTCAAGAAAACCTGATCACCCCCACCCAACATGACTTCCGTCCCCAGCACAGCACTACTACTGCACTTATTTTCTTTACTAACTCCATCTCCCTAGCCTAGTGTCCTGTCTCTTTTTAGATCTCTCCAAAGCCTTTGATACTGTTTCTCACTCTATCCTCCTCTTCAAACTTTCTCAGCTCAATCTCTCCTCAGCAACTATCTCTTGGTTTAATAGCTACCTCACAGATAGACAGCAATCCATCAAATGGCTCTTTGCTCAATCTCCCTATCTCTCCATCAAAATGGGCATCCCACAAGGCTCAATTCTAGGCCCCCTTCTTTTTAACATCTTTACTAACCAACTTCATGCATCTTGTCCTCAGTCATCCCTGATACAGTACGCAGATGATTCCATAATCATCTCCATTGTTGACAAGCCCTCTGATCTGCTCACCCTGACACAAACAAAACATGGCTTTCTAACAACCAACTCATACTTAACCCTGAAAAAAACAACACTTCTTCTCTTCCTCCCAAACTCTGTCTACCATCTTAAATCCTCATTCGCCATCTCTTCCCTTAACAACACTACTATCACAGCTGAAACCCAGACTAAACTCCTTGGAGCAATCATAGACAACCAACTTAAATTTGACCTCCATGTATTTCATTGTATCAAGAAAACCCACCAAAAGCTTGACCTACTGTATAGAAGCAAAAGGTTCCTTACACCCAACTTTAGAATCTCAAGTGCCCAAGCATACCTTCTCCCTAACCTCTTCTACAGCTCACATATCTTAACAAACATACAGTCTTCACTACTTTCCAAACTCGAAACCAACTACAACAAACTTGCTAGATTTGCATCTAATCTGCCTTCAAAATCACACCACTGCTGTGCTCTCCAGACACTCAATTGGCTAGAATTTCTTAACTAACTGTTATTTGCTCAACTTCTTATCATCCATTCTATCCTGAACAAGCTCTCCTCCTGCCCTAACGTCTCCTCACTTGTATCCCCCTATACTCCACCTCGATCTCTCAGAAGCTCAGATCAGTGTCTCTTACAGATGCACAAACTTAAGACCTATTGGACAGAATCCCTACAGCTACTTTCCCAATCTTTCATGGAGCAACCTTCCCATGACCTTCAGAAATATAACCCATGTCCATGAATTCAAGAAAACTCTCAAAGATTGCCTAAACATCACCTGGACCTGTCACAGCAATCATCCCACTTGAACCCATTCCTCCCTCTCCTTTCTATTCCTCTCTTTCCTCTATTTATCTTCTCAAAACTAACCTCCTTATTATGACAAGACAGTCAGCTACTACTCTCCATGCTCCTTCACTTCCTCGTTCTGGAAACATGCTACCTGCAATCGGGTTTTTATATCAAATATCTACACCTACTGTACCGCATAAAACAAACTGGTTTGAATTGTATAATTGTCCACTGATGACAATCCAAATGTGTTTTTGTCAGTTTTTTGATATTACCTGTTCCTATACTTACTACTAAGTTTAAATATCTCTTTTGCTGTTTTTATTTTACTTGTACTGTAATGTACTGTAATGGACATTTGCTTAATTATTTTATTGTAGTTTACTTTAGTCTTGCAATTTTACTTGCTTAGTTGTACTGTGGCACTTTTCTCCCTGCGCCTCCAGTGAAAAAGGGCACTAGCTCAGTCGGACTATCCCAGTCAAAAAATATCAAATAAATAAATAAATAAATAAATAATACTAGTAAGGGCATACCACATACACACCATTGCATGTTGACAAGGAAGCACCTGCATGCATATTTAATGTGGGCTGGTCACCATGTGTCCCAACAAGGTCTTGCAGGCATTCATGTGAATTCCACAAAGAATAAGTCAAGAGTCATCAAATTTCCAAATAATGAGGTGGAACCTCAAGGTCTAGGTCTTGTAACACCATTAATGTCAATGTCAAGAGGTTACCCTACTTGCAGTAGGTCCCCTCTTTGGAGAAAGAAATGCATCAAGCTAACATGCTAGCATTTGGGCATAATCTATGAGAGCATCACTAATGCTGTGATTAGGGGACACTGTGTACGGCACATTCCAAATGTAACACGAAGTGATATTGATCACTGCTGCACTAGCCTTAACTATGTTAGTTATAGCCTTACCTTACTCACAATTTGCAGATTGCCATGGAAATCACAAAACATCATATTACATCAGGTGGAAATACAAGTGCCACACTCACTTTCATGCTCCTCAAAAATGAAAGAAAATGGAATGAGAATTTCTATATCAGTAAAACAATTCAAGACAAGAAGAAAAATGACATTTCCTTTACCAAGTAAATATAGCTTCAATAACAGATCAATTCAATTATTCATTGTACAGCAGTAACAATTATTATATCACCTGCTACTTTACAGTTCTCCCAAAGTCTGTCAGTATAAGTAGCACGTGTGCCCCTGACCACTGTACAAATGATGATGATGGCTATAGCTATATGAGCAAGTCACTTGTATATGGTATGTGGAGAAATGTCTGATGTACAGTGTAAGCTTTCCATGCATCTCTCAGTACAGCACAAAGGTAGCACACTGAATGCAACAAGTATTATCTGTGTAACTTTACACTGTCATGTAATGAATGCCATGACCCATAGTTATTGACTAGATGCCTCCGCTTTGCCTGTTAAGCCATATACAGCACATGAGCCTGTCAGAGGGGATGCTGCACTGGCTGGCCACTGCTGCTGTCATCACTGGTGGGAACTGCACCATCAGTCACTGGATTTGGAAGTTGTACACCAGACTGACACATGACCATGCTATGTAGAATGCAGCAAACTTTGAACTTTCTGCATGCAGAAGTTGTCTCATGCTAAAGTCCCTCCCACCTCAACTCATCCAGGCAATATAAATGAATATTGATTAGGCCAAGCACTATCCACGTCTGGGGCAGTTTGGTGTTAAAGTGCTCCTTAGCAGCTCCCTGCAGTTTGTGGACTGGTGACATTAGCCAAGGTTTGCATGGGTGGCCTGCACCACTTGCAACAACAAAAACAAGAAGGGGACACATAAGTAATGGGAGGATTAGTCAGTACTACCTATCTCACCAAATACGTATGGCTAACATAACTATAATAGCTTGCATCTACCAACTGGGTAACAGTGAGGAATTCTACCTTGCAAGAAGTGGTGGTACAGTGAACTTGCCTCCCATATATGAGAATCATGTACACTGCTGGAATTCTGGGATAAAATGTTAGTGATGCAGCTGCATGTATCACATACTACCTGTCAGTTGATGGAATGGTAAACTTTCCTGTCATGGTAACCCCTTCCACCAAGGTCCATCTGGGATTCTTAGACCACATAGGTGCAATCTGTTTCACCAAATATCTCAGAAAAGTATGTCATTCCATAAATGGCATGCATTGTATTGGCTTGGTCCTGTGGTGACACTGGGAAATAGATATGCTCTTTCACATGGATCAAGAGTATATTGAAGAACTACTGTGATATCCTTGAAGCAGAGGCCTATGAGATACCCATTATTTCTTCAGTCTGTCTCTGAGCAGTGTCTGTGGCAATTATAGTGAGTGCTGTCCATACCTTAGTATCCTCAGGGATAGAAATACCACACATTTCCCAGTACCCATTTCTGGGCCATGCAAGCTCACCAAAGACCTCATTTTATCCCTGTCCACTTTAAATCTATCTAGTAGTTCCTGTTCAGCAAAGTTCAAGTTGGTTATTTTCAGCCTATACCTCCTTTTCCTAGACCAAGGAGCCTCACTGAAAGCACCATGTTTTGGTGCAGCACAGAAAAGCAGATCAACACAAGAAACAATACAATTTGCAGCAAAACCAAGCATCTTCAGCAATTGCAGAGTGGCTGGGGAAAGACACAGATTCACTTTTACTGCACTTGTTCATCAAAAAGTGACTATTAATCACAAAAGACAGGAAGACATACTTATTTTCAAAAGTAAGCCACACCTTTCTCATTTCACTAATTATTTCCTCATTTGCATAATACTTTTTAGATTGGTTTCTGATTGATAATTGTAAGCACAGCTTATGTCACTGAAGCATGTCTCACTTGTAGTTGTGTGCAGCCAGTTTACTTCCTCACTACACTGCTGAAGAGTGGTTTCTGTGACTACCATCCTGCATCTAAACACAAAATCATGAGAATGAGTATGGCAAAGGATGTACTAGTAACAGACAGTGGACTGTATGGCTGAATGGGCAGTGGGAGGTTGAAATCTCTTTGTTGTGAGGTTCCATTGCAGCTTCATTTTGGGCCATATTAATTCTGAGTCTTTACTTCATCTATTTACTGATTTATTGTGATTCATATAGTACAAGAATGGGCATCTGCTAATGTCCTTTGATTTAATATTGGTAAGGTAGTCGCAATACCTATGGGTAGAAGATTATATGTGTTTTTTTTTTTTTTTGGATGTAGTACAGCCCATTTTCAAATGTCACTGATAATAAAGGTCAGGCTCTATATGGATACAACTTTGAACTTTAAGCTACATATAAAAAAGAGTCACCTTGACCCTAACAGAAAAATAGAGGTATAGTTTGCTAATTTGTAACACTAGCATTTTCATTTACACTATTCATCCATTCAACTATTGCTGGATTATTGTTGCTATTTTGGTTCTTTATTATAAGACTGAGGTGAACTACTCACAAATAATTTATAGAAGGTAGATCAGAAATATTATTGTTTGTAAATATGACATTATATTAGAAGTAAAAGACTTCTAAACAAGCTACTGTCTCAGTACATATTACTAAGTAGCTAGGAATTTGAAACATTCATTTTTACAGGGCAGCTTTGCCATCTGCATCCTGAGTCTGGGGGCTCTGCTCCTACTGCATTGACATTCATTCATATATAACCAAAAAACGAGGAACCAGTCAAAAGGTAACTAATAAACAAAACAGACTGAGTTTCGAAGACAGAAAAACTCCACTTTTTCTTAGAACTTAACGCTCCACAAAACATGCATTTTCATCCAGGCACCTCCCAGACTTCATCAGAAAAGACACAGAATGTGAAAAACCTGTTTAAATAGTAGAAGGTTAACACTTAATAACTAATTAGTGGATAAAGCTATGGACACAACACAAATCACACATTAAAAATGAAAGAGTTTCTTAAAAATATGAAGACATTTCTGAAACATTTTTTATATATAAAACATCAATCCTCAGAAAAAATATACAAATATAAATAACAAATCTAATTAAAAATTTATAATTTAGCCACCCTGAGTTTTAACAGGGGTAACAAGAAAATATGATCATTTAGACCCGGGGATTTACTGGCATCCAAAACTATTTGCCAGTAGGTTTCACGATAAGCCAACATAGATTCCCATGGGCCTCCCCTGATGTCCCTAGGTACTAGCTCTAATATAAAAAAGGTAAAATTAGCTCCCCCACAGGTTAATGTGTGTCTATATAGTGCATTGGTAGAGTTGCACTTCCTAATATCATTGAGGTGTTCAAAATTCGACGTTTCATTTGCCTCTCTGTTTTCCCAACATAAAACCCCTCGCATTGACCACACGAGGCAATATAGACCACCCCACAACTATTACAGTTGGTGTATGCATTGCCTAACAAAGTTTTGTTTCTTCCCTTAATGTAAATACTTTCCACGTGGGCAATGCGGGGGAACTGGGGACAAGAACCACACCTATACGTCCCTTTCTTCCTGTGGGAGGGTACATGGGTGTTATTGTTCTGTTCAAGCACGTCCTTAATATTCTGTCCCTTTCTATAAATAAACTTGAGTGTGTTTCTTAAACACTTTAAGATCTGTGAGTTCAACAAATTTGTCCCATTCTCTTTCAATAACACCTCTAATGAAATAGTAATCCTTACTAAAGTTAATAACAAAAGCTCTATTATACTGCAAATCAGCATCGTCACTAGGTTTTTGGTGCTGCGTTGAAAAGAGCTGTTCCCCAAAATAGGGGGATATTTGTCATATCAACCTGCCATAACCTCTTCCCTGACCTCCTGAATCATATTCTGGGGATAACCAGAAAAGCAACTTGACAAAGGCTATTAAGGACATTAAATTGTTTGTGCGTAAACTGAATCTTGAGTTTATTTTTCGGCAGGTGGCTACAAATAACCAGACCACAGCACCTCACAGGTCTAGCACCTATAACCCCCCCCCTTGCATCCCCAACTAAAAAACTTGGAACAGGTACTTGAGAGGGACGTCCGTAGGGTGCACCCTCACACCTAGGTTTCCCGTAATTTAACTATCAACGAGGAGGCATTGTTGCGGGAGTTGGCTTCTAACCCTAATGTGAGGGTGATGAAGCCGGACAAAGGTGGGGGGATGGTGCTAATGGATAGGATCCTTTGCGAGGGGAAGATACGTACCTTGTTGCATGATGACACCAAATACAGCCTGGTGTCACTGAACGAAATACACATCTCGTATCATAAAATCGACTTAGCTCTTAAAGATTTGTTTGACCAAGGGGTCATTGATTTTGCCACTTACACATTCTTGGAAAATAACAAGCCTAGGGTATCATCCATTTTTGGTATTCCCAAGGTACACAAAAACACCAAGGATCCACCCTTAAGACCTATTGTAGCCTCTGAAGGCTTCAGAACAGCTCCCTTGGCTAAATATTTAGACTGGAATTTGTAGAGGTTTTGGAAACAGGATGAACATATTTTATTGGACTCCTGGGACTTCCTTATCAATGTCAAACCAGATTTGTTTTCTAAGGACCTGATCTTTGTTACTATTGACATTGTTGATTTATTCTCGGTCATCCCACACAATCTTGAGCTTGAATGGTTGGAGGAAGCCCTCAAACTACAAGAGGGGGTATCAGAGAATAATATATTTCTATGCATAGAACTGGCCGAACTTATACTCAAGAACAATTTTTTTGTTTTTTGTGGGCGAGTTCTTTCGGCAGGAATGGGGTGTTGCTATGGGGGCCAATTGTGCCCCTACATATGCCAATATTATTTTGGCTATGTGGGAACACAAATTTGTGTTCAGTAGCCCCTTTTCCAACTCGTAGAATTTGTACAAAAGATTTCTTGATGATATCTGTTTGTTTTGGGATGACTGTCTAGCCCAATTGGAACAATTTATTGATTATTTGACACACACTACCACCTTTTTAAAATTCACCTATGAAGCCACACCCCTTTTGATGCACTATTTTGATGTTGGCATCACCAAGACCAAATGGGGATTTAAATCTAGAATTCATAGGAAGGCTACATTTTCAAATTCCTATATATGGTTCTCTAGTGCCCATCCTGTTTACCAAAAAAGGGGTATCATCAAGGGCCAGTTAGTGAGGGCGAGTCATATGACCTCTCTGGATGAAGACTTTTACAATGAATGTAATATTATTACTGGGATGTTTTTGCAAAGAGGTTACCCCCAGAATATGATTCAGGAGGTCAGGGATGAGGTTATGGCAGGTCAATATGACAAATATCCCCCTATTTTGGGGAACAGCTCTTTTTCAACGCAGCACCTAAAACCTAGTGAGGATGCCGATTTGCAGTATAATAGAGCTTTTGTTACTAACTTTAGTAAGGATTCCTATTTCCTTAGAGGTGTTATTGAAAGAGAATGGGGCAAATTTGTTGAACTTACAGATCTTGAAGTGTTTAAGAAACACACTCTTAAGTTTATTTATAGAAAGAGACAGTATATTAAGGACATGCTTGAACAGAACAATAACACCCATGTACCCTCCCACAAGAAGAAAGGGATGTATAGGTGTGGTTCTTGTCCCCAGTGCCCCCGCATTGCCCACACGGAAAGTATTTACATTAAGGGAAGAAACAAAACTTTGTTAGGCAATACATACACCAAATGTAATAGTTGTGGGGTGGTCTATATTGCCTTGTGTGGTCAATGTGAGGGGTTTTATGTTGGGAAAACAAAGAGGCAAATGAAACATTGAATTTATGAACACCTCAATGATATTAGGAAGTGCAACTCTACCAATGCACTATTTAGACACACATTGACCTGTGGGGGAGCTAATTTTACCTTTTTTATATTAGAGCTAGTACCTAGGGACATCAGGGGAGGCCCATTGGAATCTAAGTTGGCTTATCGTGAAACCTACTGGCAAATAGTTTTGGATGCCAGTAAATCCCTGGGTCTAAATTATCATATTTCCTTGTTACCCCTGTTAAAACTCAGGGCAGCTAAATTATGATTTTAAATTAGATTTGTTATTTACATTTGTATATTTTTTCTGAGGACTGATGTTTTATATATAAAAAATTTTTTTGAAATGTCTTCATATTTTTACGAAACCCTTTCATCTTTTTAATATGTGATTTGTGTTGTGTGCATAGCTTTATCCACTAATTAGTTATTAAGTGTTAACCTTTTACTTTTTAAACAGGTTTTTCACATTCTGTGTGTTTTTTCTGATGAAGTCTGGGAGATGCCCGGACGAAAACGCATGTTTTGTGGAGCGTTAAATTGTTGTATGTACTAGCCAATAAAGAGAGGAGTTTTTCTGTCTTCGAAACCCAGTCTGTTTTGTTGATTCATATTTAAGTGTGTGTGTGTGTGTGTGTGTGTGTGTGTGTGTGTGTGTGTGTGTGTGTGTGTGTGTGTATATATATATATATATATATATATATATATATATATATATATATATATGGTTCCCTATCAGAAGCCTGAAACACTATAAGCCTGAAAATCAAAATCCTAAAACCAAAAGCGTGAAAATTCAAAATCCCGAAAACCCAAAATCCTGAAACTCAAAATCCTGAAAACACAAAATGGACATACTGACGTCATTGTGGCTTTGCTATTGTTAGCCCTGTGGTGTTAGGTCATGCGTTGGGTTCAGGTAAGTGTGCGGTTGGTTTTATGTTAGGGTTAGGGCGCAGGTTAGGCATGTATGCATTAGTGACAAATATTGGGGTTAGGGGTGGTTTAAGTGAGTTAGGGTTAGGGCGTGGGTCAGGTGAGTGTGCGATAGTGACGGACCTTAGGGTTAGGGTTAGGGTCAGGGTCAGTTGGTAGATATTAGTGTCTTTATAGTGACATATTAGCATTATTTGTGTTTTCAGGATTTTGGGTTTTCGGGATTTTGAATTTTCAGGCTTTTGGTTTCAGGATTTTGATTTTCAAGCTTATAGTGTTTCAGGCTTCTGATAGGGAACCATATATATATATATATATATATATATATAGATTCACTTTATAATCTGGAAATACTAAAACATTGAATTTTAGTATCTCGAGACTATAAAGCCGAAAGCCCAAAAAACCGACGCATACAACTGCGGAATTCAAAATCGCTATCATTCATATACACACACCACCACACAAACAAGCATACATACACCTACCTAATGACACTACAGCAAACAAAACAACATATGCAAACACAAGATAACAAACACACCTACCCTACCTATAAGCAGGGGGCAAGCTCCGCCCTGCACCCCCTATGTGGGGAGCTGTGCCCCCCACACCGCTGCTACTTGTATATACTAATTCCGAGGTCGTACTAAACACACAAACACATAAAACTCACCACTATACATACTAACATACACTAAAATCTCTATCTAATACCCTTACAAGAACACCACTTACCTGAATCCCCAGTTAAATCCACAAACTGCACCACACGTCAAGAACGTGACAACATAAAGGCAGATTCAACATGTTTGCATTCGATATTACGCAGTTTTGCATAACTGCACTTTCGACTTTATGGTCTCGAAATACTAAAATTCGATATTTTAGTATTTTGAGATTATAAAATGAAACTCTATATCTGTATCTATATATATATATATATATATATATATATATATATATATATATATATTTATATTATATGTGTGTGTGAATATATATATATATATATATATATATATATATATATATATATATATATGCACACACACACTGTGTGGAGACTAAGCTTCCACACCCTCAATTTCTATAACCTGCCTTGTGCTTGAATATGTGCATTTAGCATTAATGTGCTTTCCTCAAGTGGCAAAACCTCAGTCATTGTTTGCCTTTGTTGTGAATTAGAAGTCATCTTGGATTTAAAACATTAGATGATGGTCATATTGATCACTGCTGCAGTAGCCTAAGCTGTATGGGTTATTTCCTGCTAAGGACATAACAGCTGGCCAGCTTGCAAAGCTTCAGGGCAACTCCCATAAGCCCAAATCATTAAGCAGATCAAGCTGAGTGGGCCAAAACACTGGCTTACACACTAAGCCTTTTAGAGCTTCTCTGCAGGCTTTCAAAGATTGACAGTTGGCTTGTGCCGTTCCATTGCTGGGAAGATAAGTTCCCTTGAGTACAAACTTTCCATGTTTTATAATTATTGTTTAAACTTACTTTCCTGTTAGGAAAGAATTTTTAAGCTGGGAATATGTAAGGTTCATCATATTAGTCACTGCTGCTCTAGCCTCAGCTCTATTGCTTATATTCTGCCTTGGATATAACTGCCAACCAGCTTCCAAAGCTTCAGGGCACCTTCTACTCCCCCAAACTGTCAGGCAGCTCAAGCTAAGCTGACTAAAAGACAAGAAAAAAAACGCTGACAGTGAAAATGGAAAGAAGTTTAATCCACAGATATTTGAAATACTCCAATAGCTGAAAAGCCAAAAACAGGTATCAACCACAAGTAAGCGCTTTCATCTCCTCACAAAACCGAGACTTCTTCAGAGTAATGGTTGAATGCAAGTACTGCATATATATACAATTTCATAAAAAGCACCAATTAAGGCATTCAATTGAAACATTTAAAAGAACATTTCACCATAATTATAATGCTTAAGTCCCTTTCTTTTTAAATATGTTACAAATTCCTCTCTACTATTTAAGCCTGGGGGAAAACATGCATTTAATCTAACTTGCCAGCAATACTCAAGCCCCCCTAATTCTTCTTCAACATTAATCTTTTTCGTATTTGGGTGTATTGAATCAATCACCAAACACTTAAAATTAATCTTACAATTATTATCTACATAATGTTTGGCCATGGCATTCTTGACTTCACCTTTATTAATAGCGTAATGATGTTCATAAATTCTCCTATATAATTCTCTTCCTGTTCTACCAATATAAAAAGAACTACATTCTAAGCATATTAATAAATAAAATACATTTCTACACTTGCAATTAAATCTACATGGGATTTGTACCAAAGTTGTGCCTATTAAAATTTCATGACTATCAGTATACAAAAATTGACAATATTTGCAATTAAAACACTTTAACATTCCTCTTTTTTCTTCAACAACTCTATTTTTGTTTAACTTTTTTTGAAAAAAGTCTTTAAAATTTTTTTGCTCTCTTCTGCACAAATTTGGGTTCATCCCCTAACTTCTGTAATAAGTTACTGTTACCTTTAAAAATTCCCCAATTTTTTCTTACTATATTTTTTATCACATTTAAATCAGTACTGTTCTGTACTGCCAATGCTGTGGTAAAATCTATGGAAAATCTTGATTTTAACTGATCAGTCTCAGAAATATTCCTTTTTGTGACTTCATCTTTCATAACTTTTTTATCATTTCTTGGGGATACCCTCTATGAATCATTTTATCACAGAAATTTTCAACTTCAACATGAAAAATTTGATCATCATCCGTCAAATTACTAATTCTATTTATTTGACCTTTGACGATATTCCATTTGGTCTTATTAGGGTGTAGACTTGAATAATGTAAATACATATTATTTTGGAATTCTTTTTTGTAAATTTTAGAGACTAATTTTCCATCTTTTTTATATATTGTAAGGTCCAGAAAATTATTTTTTTTCTGTGCTAAAATTATGTGTAAATTTAATATAACAACAAACATTGTTAATATTTTCCAAAAATATTATTAATTCCTCACAAGTTCCCCTACACATCATTAAAATATCATCAATAAATCTCAACATTTTAATTATATTTTTGGCATACCCACTTTCTAAGATGTATGCTGTTTCCCATCCTTGCATAAATAAATTGGTGTAGCTAGGGGCTAAAGAAGCACCCATAGCTATGCCATTAACCTGTAAAAATAATTCATCATAAAATTCTAAATAATTATAACTTAAAACAAGATCTATCATTTCCATTAGTAGACTTGCAGTACAGGTAGAAAATTCTTTAGACTTTAATATTTCCATTCTCACCATTTCCATCCCTTCTTTATTAGGGATCATCATATAAAGAGAATTGATATAAAGTATTAGGAGTATAACAGATTCAGAGACTTTAATATTGCTGAGTTTGTTCATACAATTGTAGCAGTCTTTTATGTATGTTTTGCCTTTTGGCACAATTTTTGTAGATGCTTATCTACTAAAATCGACATGCCCTCTAACTTACTATCCCTGCTGACAACAATTGGTCTTAGTGGAGGAGAATCTATATTTTGATGGATTTTGGGTATTCCAAAGATCCTATTGATCTTAGGATTATTGTTACTTATATTTCTTTTCATTTTCTCATCTATTCTCCCCATATAGAACCACTCTTCTGTGCATGATTCTATTAGTGAAAAACCTTTCTTAATTTCTATCATACCCACTGGTCTGTAGAAGTTGGAATCTGATAACATTTCTTTCATCTTTTTTCATAATCTTCTCTGTCCATCAAAACCATTGCCCCCCCTTTGTCAGCCTTGAAAATAAGTATACTGTCATCATTTAGTAGAGCATCAAAACTTTCTTTTTCTTTCTTTGTTAAGTTGTAATATTTAAACTTAGTGCCATCTTCTAACATTTCTAACATTTGTATCTCACACACATTGAGAAACATTTCCAATTCTTTACATAAGGATGGATTGTAACAGCTTGGTTTGTAGAACTCACAAATATTTTGTTTTTTACTTACCAACAATAATTTGAGATTTAATTTTCTCACATAGTCTCTTAGTTCATTAATCATAATTAATTTATTGGCTCTTTGTGCTGGAGCAAAGTTCCATCCCTTGCTTAGCACACAGCAATCGTCATGAGAAATGTTTTTGTTACTTAAGTTGATGATTTTAAAATTAACACTCTTTATGTCTTCCATTGCTTTTGATGATAATTTCAATTCTTTCTTGGGGCTTTCCTGCCCCCCCCCCAGTTTTTTTGCGACTGTTGTTTGTTATAGTTTATTTTTTCATTATATCCATCCGCTGTTACTTGAGCCCATGTTCTCTTATGATTGTCTATTCTCTGATATACTTCTATGACCTGTCTATTGTCATCTTTCACAGATCCTTTAGGATTTATTTCATCATTGCTAATTTTTGTTCTACACACATCTTTAATTTTGGGTCTTACTGCTGGTTCATTTAAAAGTTGTTTCATTTCCCCCACTGCATTGACATGAATATCCACCACAGTTTGTAGGATGTTTTTATTACCCAGTCTCTCTGACCTTCTTAATACACTTGTTTCTTCTTCAACGGTACTACCGTCTATTTCTTGCTCTTTTTGTGCATTATTATTGACACTAGTTTCCAGTCGAAGCCCATACGCAGTGGCAATGCCATTCATATATTCATTCCTGTCTCTTTGAAATTTCTTACTTTTCCTCTGGCACAGTTCATCATTCAATTTGTGTAATTTTTCCTGTATGAGAATCATTTTGCTGTTAAAATTTTCTCTAGAAGTGTTGTTTTTGAGAATATCATAATTACTTTTAACTTCCACAGTTAGTTCTCCGATTTTGTTAGTATTGACTTCATGTAGCAATTCCATATACTGTAGCCCCGCCCTTTGATTTATATTTAGCCATTTCTCCATAAATTCTTTGGGTAAATCTTTACCCTCTTGTAAATTCTTGACTCTTAGTCCTTTTGGGACTTGCTGCACTTTCAGACTGTTTTCAAAAAATAAATTATCCCACTGGAGACGCTTGACTAATAGCAAATCTTTTTCCAAACCATTGAACTTCGCTTGTATGTCAAAACCGGTGTTTACATTTATTTCCGGTTCTGCATTGTTCTCAAATAAGAACGGATTTGACGGCAGTGCTAGACAGCCTCTTAAGATATCTTCTTCATTGCTAATAGCGGTACAAACAGTTTTTCTTTGATTCTTGTTTATGGAATTAACAATACCTTCTTCGTTTATTATAAACGAACCACCAGCAGAAACAGCTGTGAAGCTGGTGCCAGAAGCCACACCTCTCTCCATATCTGCCAGAACTGCAACAAGCACTAACACACTTTAGAAAAGCAGAACACTTCAAATGTAAAATCCAACAAGAAAAAAACGCTGGCAGTGAAAATGGAAAGAAGTTTAATCCACAGATATTCAAAATACTCCAAAAGCTGAAAAGCCAAAAACAGGTATCAACCACAAGTAAGTGCTTTCATCTCCTCACAAAACAGAGACTTCTTCAGACTAATGGTTGAATGCAAGTACTGAATATATATACACTTTCATAAAAAACACCAATTAAGGCATTCAATTGAAACATTTAAAAGAACATTTCACCATAATTCTAATGCTTAAGTCCCTTTCATTTTAAATATGTTACAAATTCCTCCTACTATTTAAGCCTAAAAAGAGAGGGACTTAAGCATTAGAATTATGGTGAAATGTTCTTTTAAATGTTTCAATTGAATGCCTTAATTGGTGTTTTTTTATGAAATTGTATATATATATATATATATATATATATATATATATATATATGCAATACTTGCATTCAACCATTACTCTGAAGAAGTCTCCGTTTTGTGAGGAGATGAAAGCGCTTACTTGTGGTTGATACCTGTTTTTGGCTTTTCAGCTTTTGGAGTATTTCGAATATCTGTGGATTAAACTTCTTTCCATTTTCACTGCCAGCGTTTTTTTCTTGTTGGATTTTACGTTTGTAGCTTTCTGCTTTTCTAAAGTGTGTTAGTGCTTGTTGCAGTTCTGGTAGATATGGAGAGAGGTGTGGCTTCGGGCACCAGCTTCACAGCTGTTTCCGCTGGCTGTGTGCTAAATGACTCTCCGAGTGGTTCGTTTATAATAAACGAAGAAGGTATTGTTAATTCCATAAACAAGAATCAAAGAAAAACTGTTTGTACTGCTATTAACAATGAAGAAGATATCTTAAGAGGCTGTCTAGCACCGCCATCAAATCCGTTCTCGTTTGAGAACAATGCAGAACCGGAAATAAATGTAAACACCAGTTTTGACATACAAGCGAAGTTCAATGGTTTGGAAAAAGATTTACTATTAGTCAAGCGTCTCCAGTGGGATAATTTATTTTTTGAAAACAGTCTGAAAGTGCAGCAAGTCCCAAAAGGACTAAGAGTCAAGAATTTACCAGCAGATAAAGATTTACCCAAAGAATTTACAGAGAAATGGCTAAATATAAATCAAAGGGCTGGGCTACAGTATATGGAATTGCTACACAAAGTCAATACTAACAAAATCGGAGAACTAACTGTGAAAGTTAAAAGTAACTATGATATTCTCAAAAACAACACTTCTAGAGATAATTTTAACAGCAAAATGATTCTCATACAGGAAAATTACACAAATTGAGTGATGAACTGTGCCAGAGGAAAAGTAAGAAATTTCAAAGAGACAGGAATGAATATATGAATGGCATTGCCACTGCATGTGGGCTTCGACTGGAAACTAGTTTCAATAATAAGGCACAAAAAGAGCAAGAAATAGACAGTAGTACCATTGAAGAAGAAACAAGTATATTAAGAAGGTCAGAAAGACTGGGTAATAAAAACAACATACAAACTGTGGCAGATATTCATGTCAATACAGTGGGGGAAATGAAACAACTTTTAAATGAACTTTTAAATGAACCAGCAGTAAGACCCAAAATTAAAGATGTGGGTAGAACAAAAATTAGCAATGATGAAATAAATCCTAAAGGATCTGTGAAAGATGACAATAGACAGGTCATAGAAGTATATCAGAGAATAGACAATCATAAGAGAACATGGGCTCAGGTAACAGCAGATGGATATAATGAAAAAATAAACTATAACAAACAACAGTCACAAAAAAACTGGAGGGGGGGCAGGAAAGCCCCAAGAAATAATTGAAATTATCATCAAAAGCAATGGAAGACATAAAGAGTGTTAATTTTAAAATCATCAGCTTAAGTAACAAAAACATTTCTCATGACGACTGCTGTGTGCTAAGCAAGGGATGGAACTTAGCTCCAGCACAAAGAGCCAATAAATTAATTATGATTAATGAACTAAGAGATTATGTGAGAAAATTAAATCTCAAATTATTGTTGGGAAGTAAAAAACAAAATATTTGTGAGTTCTACAAACCAAGCTGTTACAATTCACCCTTATGTAAAGAGTTGGAAATGTTTCTCAATGTGTGTGAGATACAAATGTCAGAAATGTTAGAAGATGGCACTAAGTTTAAATATATAAATATATATATAAATATTACAACTTAACAAAGAAAGAAAAAGAAAGTTTTGATGCTCTACTAAATGATGACAATATACTTATTTTCAAGGCTGACAAAGGGGGGGCAATGGTTTTGATGGACAGAGAAGATTATGAAAAAAAGATGAAAGAAATGTTATCAGATTCCAGCTTCTACAGACCAGTGGGTATGATAGAAATTAAGAAAGGTTTTTCACTAATAGAATCATGCATAGAAGAGTGGTTCTACACATTGAGAATAGATGAGAAAATGAAAAGAAATATAAGTAACAATAACCCTAAGATCAGTAGGATCTCTGGAATACCCAACATCCATAAAAATATAGATTCTCCCCCACTAAGACCAATTGTTGTCAGCAGAGATAGTAATTTAGAGGGCATGTCGATTTTAGTAGATAAGTATCTACAAAAAATTGTGCCAAAAGGCAAAACATACATAAAAGACAGCTACGATTGTATGAACAAACTCAACAATATTAAAGTCTCTGAATCTGTTATACTCCTAACACTTGATATTAATTCTCTCTATACGATGATCCCTAATAAAGAAGGGATGGAAATGGTGAGAATGGAAATATTAAAGTCTAAAGAATTTTCTACCAGTACTGCAAGTCTACTAATGGAAATGATAGATCTTGTTTTAAGTTATAATTATTTAGAATTTTATGATGCATTATTTTTACAGGTTAATGGCGTAGCTATGGGTGCTTCTTTAGCCCCTAGCTATGCCAATTTATTTATGCAAGGATGGGAAACAGCATACATCTTAGAAAGTGGGTATGCCAAAAAGTATAATTAAAATGTTGAGATTTATTGACGATATTTTAATAATTTGGAGGGAACTTGTGAGGAATTAATAATATTTTTGGAATATATTAACAATGTTTGTTCTTATATTAAATTTACACATAATTTTAGCACAGAAAAAAATAATTTTCTGGACTTTACAATATATAAAAAAGATGGAAAATTAGTCTCTAAAATTTACAAAAAAGAATTCCAAAATGATATGTATTTACATTTTTTATTTATTTATTTATTTTACATTTGTTAACCGGGCTAGTCTAGCTGGATATATGTCCATTTTCAGTAGAGGCCCGGGGAGAAAAGCTCCACAGATACTAAATTACAAGGAGACAAATAATAAAATAAATTCAGTACAAAAAGAATATATGTTTAGTAAAACAAAAAAAAAAATAAAATTTGTAGGGAACATAGTCAAAAAATTATTATTTAGTAAAACATTACAAAACATCAAGATTAACAACATATATTTGAAATTTGTTGGAGAGAAAAAAAGTAGAATGGGAGACTCAGAAAGGAATTACAGAAGGAGTACATAGGCAGAAGACCGAAAGAGGCAATAATGTAGAGTGGAAAGGAGTATTTTGATGGAAGAGAGGAGGGGGGAGAGAGAAAGGAGGAGAGGGTAGGAGCATAGGAGGAGGGTAGCAGGGCAATGGGAAGAAGGAATAAGTAAAGTAAATAAGTATAGTGTAAAGATAGTAGTAGTGTACATTATTCAAGTCTACACCCTAATAAGACCAAATGGAATATCGTCAAAGGTCAAATAAATAGAATTAGTAATTTGACGGATGATGATCAAATTTTTCATGTTGAAGTTGAAAATTTCTGTGATAAAATGATTCATAGAGGGTATCCCCAAGAAATGATAAAAAAGTTATGAAAGATGAAGTCACAAAAAGGAATATTTCTGAGACTGATCAGTTAAAATCAATATTTTCCACAGATTTTACCATGGCATTGGCAGTTCAGAACAGTACTAATTCAAATGTGATAAAAAATATAGTAAGAAAAAATTGGGGAATTTTTAGAGGTAACAGTAACTTATTACAGAAGTTAGGGGATGAACCCAAATTTGTGCAGAAGAGAGCAAAAAATTTTAAAGACTTTTTTCAAAAAAAGTTAAACAAAAATAGAGTTGAAGAAAAAAGAGGAATGTTAAAGTGTTTTAATTGCAAATATTGTCAATTTTTGTATACTGATAGTCATGAAATTTTAATAGGCAAAACTTTGGTACAAATCCCAGGTAGATTTACTTGTAAGTCTGGAAATCTAGTTTATTTATTAATATGCTTAGAATGTAGTTCTTTTTATATTGGTAGAACAGGAAGAGAATTATATAGGAGAATTTATGAACATCATTACGCTATTAATAAAGGTGAAGTCAAGAATGCCATGGCCAAGCATTATGTAGATAATAATTGTAAGATTAATTTTAAGTGTTTGGTGATTGATTCAATACACCCCAATACAAAAAAGATTAATGTTGAAGAAGAATTGGGGTGGCTTGAGTATTGCTGGCAAGTTAGATTAAATGCATGTTTCCCCCAGGCTTAAATAGTAGAGGGGAATTTGTAACATATTTAAAAAGAAAGGGACTTAAGCATTAGAATTATGGTGAAATGTTCTTTTAAATGTTTCAACTGAATGCCTTAATTGGTGTTTTTTATGAAATTGTATATATATGCAGTACTTGCATTCAACCATTAGTCTGAAGACGTCTCTGTTTTGTAAGGAGATGAAAGCGCTTACTTGTGGTTGATACCTGTTTTTGGCTTTTCAGCTTTTGGAGTACTTTGAATATCTGTGGATTAAACTTCTTTCCATTTTCACTGCCAGCGTTTTTTTCTTGTTGGATTTTACGTTTGAAGCATTCTGCTTTTCTGAAGTGACTAAAAGACAAGTTTGTGTGTCAAGCTTTTCAGAGCTTTACTGCAGCTGAAGAGTACATGTATCTAAGGTTTTCAAGGATCTACAGTCTTGGTGTTGTTCCTTTGCTTGGCAGATAAGTTCCCTTTGGCGAAAAAGACTTCCTTTTTCTAAATATTGTATTTTATCACTTTACTCATCAGGAAAGTTATTTTAAAGCTAGGAGGAGTTTTGTGTATTAATGAATTGTCATGAGACAATATAGTACTTTTAAACGGAGTGGCCTTTTTTCCTTTCATTTTAAAAATTGTGTAAAGTAACTGAAAACAATTTTTTTTCTGTGGACAAATTGTGTTTATTTTACTTTTTGGGGACTGGCAACATGTTTTAATGTGTTCCTTACTGTGTTTTTATGTGAAAAAATTAATTTTACATACTTGTAGTTTTTACTGCAATTTGCTGCTTATCTTCCCCGGGAAACAGGCAGCATTTTCAGCTTGACCATGGAGCAAACTGTTTGTCCCATGGGTTTTCCTTCTTACAGCCACTTAGAGAAAAAGTTAAGCAAACAGCCTTGGCTACCACAGCAGGCTAACAATTTGCCTGAGCCACAGGTGGGTGATTCTGCTCTGACCATTTGCTGTACCTCAGACATCGTATCTTTTACCCAGGATCTCTCTGGTGTCGTACCTACAGTCACTATGGACTGGGGGTTAGCCACATCCTTTGTGGCTGTTGGGGTCCCCTGAGTGGGCTAGGGAGAGCCACTCTTGTTGGTCCTGGAAGAAAGAGCGAGAAAGGCTTCCATGTTGTGTCACAATGAAGTGCCCATCCCTGATGAAGCTGCTGCTTTCATTAGTAACATGGTTGTCCCCAGTATTCCTATCAAAAAGAAACAGAAAACTAAATATATATCTACACCTCCTCAAATTTCCTTAGACAGAAGTAGTTTACCAGGTCTGGCTCAGGATTTAATTCAGACTATTGATACTTCTTATAAAGTATTATATGGGAAAAGAAAGAATGGTAGTGCTTTTGTGAAGACATTTAAAAAATCTGAAAGAGAAGATGAAGGAATAGTTATAGGGTTGTTCCTTAGATTTTTGATTCAGACTCAGAGGAGAGCTCAGTTTCTGATTCTTCCTGTGAATGTTTGTCTTTTTCTGAAACTATTACTAGAATATGCTAGTGTTTGCAGTGGTAAAACACTGAAGTTTCTCAGTCCCTCAGAAAATACTATGAGTTGTTACAGAAAGAATTTCCAGAGCCTCCACCCATTCCTCCTGTTCTATCTGCTTTAGAGGATGTGTGTGTTACTGTCTGTAATTTTCCTGATAGCCAGCCATCTTCTCCTAAAAGGGAGATAGGATATATATATTCCTCAATCTTTATATACTATTCCAAACCTGAACCAGCAGCTATAGCTTTAGTTGATCCCACTACTGCTAAACACTTAGTTAATTCCAATCCTACTCTTTCTGATAAAGATCGGAAAATTATTGATAAGTATAGGAAAAAGTGTATACTTCTGCATATTTGATTTTTAGAATTTTGAATTGTCAGGCTCATGTTAAATTTTGTTTTAACTTATGAAAGTATGAGGAATATTTTATCTGCAGTTTCTTCTAGTGAGGAATACCCTGCTCTAAATATTTTAGTTTCTACTATTGCACAGGTCAGTTTACATTGTTTACAGTGTATGTATGACTCTGTTGATACTTCCAGGGCAGTGGCTACCTGTACTGTTTTGAGTAAATTTGCATTGCTGCATTCTCAGAACCTCACAGATGATGGTAAAAATTATATTTTAAATTCTCCTTTGGAGAGAGGTTTAGTTCATGGGCCCTGTGCTGCAGAGGTCATCAAAAAGTGTGATAAAAGGGGATAGGTGATCCAGGAAATGTCTAAGATTTTTTATCCCTCCATTTTCATTTTTAAGGGATTCTGTAACTCCTTGTTTACTTTGGCAAAAAGCAAAATTAACAGTCCCAACAAAATACAGGTAAACACACTTTTAAGAAGATATGGGAAGAGGATTCCAAAAAGAAGCCAGGAACCTCCTAAAACAAAGGACAGTCCAACAAATCTGAATTACTTTTCAAGAGACCATGTGACACCCTCCCACCCTTTTCCCATTTTTCCTTCTAGAAAGTCTGAATCTCTGTTTTTCTCTTTGGCAATAAACAGTTTCAGACAAATTGGTTCTAAAGGTCATTTGGCAAGGTTACAGATGACAGAGTGAGAAAATTCCTCCTTTCCAGGGAGTCACTTCTCATTTTCCAGATCAGGCACTTTTGTTTCTTCTGGTTCTTTATCACATGCTGTCCCAAGGAGTGATATAACCTACTCCTTCTTCCCAGTTGGGGAAGATGATCTTAGTACCAAAGAAAGAAAATGCTTGGAGACCAGTTCTGAATCTGTCTTTCTAAAATCTGTTTGTGACAGTGCCCAAATTCAAAATGATTTCATATCACAACCTGTTACTTCTTCCTCTTCCAAGTTCCCTTGTACCACTAGAATTAAAAGATGCTTATCACCACATACATTTTCATCCAGATTTCAGATGTTTCTTAAGGTTTTCTGTGTCTGGATCTCATTATCAGTTATCTGCCTTACCATTTAGACTATCCACTGCACCTAGAGTTCTCACTAAGTGTCAAGCTCCAGTTATAGCTCATTGCATGCAGGCTATATGGCATCCACATGTTTCCATATTTAGATGACTTATTCAACTTTGCAGAGTCTTTTTCAAAGTATCAGAAATCTCTCTCTTTGGGGAGACATCTCTCTTACACAAGCTGGGAATCCAAGAGAATTTTCAAAAGTCTTTCTTCACTCCTTCACACAGAATTGTGTTCCTGGGATGTCAGCTAGACATCTCAGGTTAAAGAGCTTTTCCTCTACAGGAAAAAAAAAACAGATCTGTATCTAGAGCTATTTCTACCACTTTCCATGAAAACATCAGTCACTACAAGGGAATATCTCATGATTGAGTCTCTTGGTTTCTATGCTTATCATGATACCTTTGACAAGACTCTGCATGAAAGAGAATGGTATCTGAAGTCTCTTTGATCTCAGGACCAACACATTTTGTCTTTTCAAATACTAATGTTAAGGTTTGTCAGAAGAAGAGAAATTATTTGGGAAGACATGAGATGTCCTTAAATCTAGGTCATCCCTTTTTCCTTTCTGTTCCATAGCAGTCAATCAACACAGACACTTCAGACTTGGCTCTGAGAACAGTTTCAGGAGGGATAAAAATGCAGGATGTGTGAAACTCCAAGGACAGATGCAAACACATAAATATCAAAGAGATGCTTGGCCTGAACAAGACACTCAACTCTGAATAATCTTTGGTTCCCAGGACCTCTTCAACAAGGAGACGAGAACTAGGTCATAACCTCCCCACCCTTTGCATTCTAGCACAATCTCACTCTACAAGCATCTTACATTTTGTCAGAGTAAAACTGTGCTGCAGACAGGCTGAGCAGGACCAGGGCAGACCCTCATGAGTGAACACTAAATTGGGAGTCTTCTAAGATTTAATTTATCTGTGAGTAAATCCTCAAGTGACCTCTTTGCCTCCTCTTTGAACAATCATCTGGCACAAGTCTTTTCCAGGACTCCATGCAAGAAGGCCTGGAAAAAAGATGCCTTTTTCTTTCTTTGGGCAGGAATGTTCCTGTATGTTTTTCTACCCTTTCCACTAATACCCAGCGTACTTTTAAAGATTCTGAAGGAATCCTCTAAGATCATTGTGGTCACTCCCTTTGGTCTCAGGCAACAGTGTTCTCACTTCTTCAGAAATTGACCAGGGTCATTTACCACAATCTGGATCTACTCACACAACAATATGGATGTTTGTTACACCTTGGCACCAAACTACCACCACTGACTGCCTGGATGATATGGTCTTAATACCTTTAAGGCACCTGGTCACTGAGGTTGTGCCGCAGGAACGAATGGAAACAAGCATGCCTATTACTAATGAATCATATAAACAAATCAAAAAGGTTTTCTAGTTGGTGCCAGCAACATAACCAGCACCCATTCAGGGCTAGTGTTACTCTGGTTTTGTAATATTTGTGTGAGTTACTTTCCCATGGGCTGTCTCTGTCAAGATTCAATTCTCAGCCGTTTCAGCAGGTCTGCCCATGGACCCTCCTCTTTCAATGCATTTTCATGTGAAATGTTTTTGGAAGAGGTATTACATAAGAGACCTCCAAGAAAACTGGTGGCTCCTCCTTGGGATCTTAATTTTAAGTTAGACAACCAAACCGACTACCGTAAACAATCTCTAAAATGTTGCTGACTAATATCACTCCTTTTAAATTTCAAGTAATAACTTGTATATTCTCTGGACTTCATTGGCTTTTCTACATCAGTTGATGTTCTGTTATTGCCTTGTCTATATGATCCTATATTTCTCATTTATTTGGGCACATTAATGAACTGTTTAATATGAATGTTTCTACTTTTTTCCCCTATTTACAATAAATGCCAGTGAGTTACTGTATGTATATTCCTAACATCTAACCAGATTGTATAATATTTTCTACTCTGTATATTACTAATCTCCAGAAAATTGTATATAAATTTTTGTACACTTTTTGTTATTGTAAATATTATCTTGCTGTAATTTTTTTCTGTTATTGGAGCTTTTCTCCCCAGGCCTCCACTAAAGATGGGTTACTGACCCAGTGGGACTTTTTCGGTCAATAAATAAATAAATAAACAGTTGCTCCATTTGAACTAGCTCATTTGGCTGATTTGAGCTTTTTATAGTGGAAAGCAGATATACTGGTTGCTCAGACCTCTGCATGAACAGCATCTGAGTTACAAGCACTTGTTGTTGGTAACCCTATCTCATTTTCCACAAAGACAAGGTTTCTTTGAGAACTAAGCCTTATTTTTTCCCAACAAACATTTTTATTACATTTTCACATATGACATAGGCAATCTTACATTTTTTTATAAATGAAAAACAAGCAACATGGTATCACTGTAGCTGCAAACAGTATACATCACAGACACGATTGAAACAACTGTAGTTGCAAAAATTATGCATCACTTATAATCTATCCAGTCATTGTCAGTTAAGCATTATATGGCTCATTCAAATTCTGCCTCTTAAATCTTATTCCTGCTCTGCATATATTGTTCCCACAATTCCCATTTTCCTATGGATATTTGCTCCCTCTCTTTTATAAAAATTTAAATTCCAGTTGTTTTATCTCTGTTACTATATTCACTACTTCTAGTAGAAGTTGGTCTAGACTTTGATTTCCATTTTCTAGCAATTGCGTTTTTGGCAGCCACCATAATTAGACTCAACAAGACTTTACTATCTCTAGGCAATTCCAATGCTGTATCATAATTCAAAAAATCATCTTTCCAGTCAGTCCAATTTGCTCATCCAGCATCTCTAACACAGCAGTCTGCAGAGAATCCTTTAAGTCTGCCAGCTCATTGCACTCCCAAAAAATGTGTTCCCAGGCACCTCTTACTTGTCCATCACACCTCCAATGTTTGCTATCTACCTGAGGAAAAATTCTTTGGATTCTACTTGGGGTATAAAAATATCTATGTAAACACTTTCAGACAAACATCCTAAATCTTCTAGACTTCGTTGCATATTTGGGAGAGATATACATATATCCTCCCATTGTCTGTTTGTGAATTGCTTATCCATTCTCTCTTCCCAATCCTTTCTAAGCACCTCTGATTGATTCTTTATATGTTTTACTAATTATTCTTTTTTAATGACAGCTTCTGTTCTAGATTCTGTTAAAACCTCTACCAGAGTTCAAAATGGCTGCTGTTCTGTGAGCACTGCTATCACCTAGGTCTCGATATACCCTGGATTAAAACAAACCCAGAAGGCAATGCAGAATTAATAATACAGAAATAACTGTAGATATTTACTGCTAATATCATCCAACAAACAAAAGAGGAAGAAAAAGTGACAGATTCAGTTCAGAAACAGCAGGATTAACTAAGATTTCTGAATAACAGCTTAAGCAATGTGCTACTAAGGCCCTGCATCTGACTGCAAGATTGATAAAACACTATACAGCAAGATGTCAAAAGAGGAAAATAATATGGAAACAACAACAACTAAGTTCTCAGTACTAGCCTCACTTGAGAAAGACACAACTTCAAAAAGACAAAAGACAACTAAACAAACTGACAACTCTAAAAATACAAATAAATCCAAGACAGACCAGCCAGCTAATCTGGAAGACATAAAATCTGCCTTATTACCTATCAAGCAAGCATTAAAGGACTTATCATTACAATTTCAAACCTTTGGTGACTCATTCAGCCAAATAACATCCAGAATGGAAAAATATGAGTCCAAAATAATAGAAAATGAAATAAAAATAGACTCTATTTCTCAAAAAACTGATGCCCATGACAAAGAAATACAAAACTTGCAAGCAAAATTAATAGACCTGGAAGCAAGATCTCGAAGGAACAATATCATCATCAGAGGAATACCTGAAACTGTACTTCATAACAATCTAATACCAACAATCAAGCAAATAATAAATTCCCTCCTAGAGGAATCTGAAAGAAATGCAGCAAATAACAATAGAGAGAGCCCAAAGAGCCCTGAGGGAAATGCAAACATCACTGAAACCAAGACATGTCTATATTAAAATATTAAACTACCAAGATGTAAATAAAATCATACTGGCAGCAAAGAAAAAAGGCACACTCACCTGGAATAATAATAAAATCTCCTTTGCTCAAGACCTTCCAATACAAATAAGACAAGCAAGACAACTACTATCTCCATACTGCAGGTTCCTAATAGAAAAAAAATCAAATTCCAGATGAAATATCCAAATCAGTTAATCTTTTAAATCAAAGAGGTTAAATACATGGTTGCTAACCCCAAAGAGGCAAAAGAGACATTCCTGGCAAATTTCACCTTCAGAAGTGAAATAAATCCACAAAAAAAGATAAAGGACCCTTGGATGAAAAAACGAACAGTCAGACAAAATGGATTTCAGCAAGCTCCAAAGGATTTTACTGCCTGAAAAATGAAAATTGATCTGCACCAGCTAAAAGAAGAAAGCTGCACCATAGATATCAACCAACCTGCAAGCAAAACCTTGAAGAAATAAGGTACTGTTGAACTGAACCATTCACTAAAACAGTACACCCAGTACTGTGTAGGTGAATGAAACTCCAGCCTTAAATAATAGGCAAGAAATAAACTGTCAGAATTATGCTAGCTCATAGATTAATATTGGGAAAAAAGGGAAACAATTGTTAAATGTTTTATGTAAATACTAGAAATGTGTTAAAAGATCCTGGAGAGAAGTAATCTCAGGAAATTAATGTAAATATAGCCTTAATATGTCAACTATAGCAGAAGGACTGTTTGGCTAAGCTGTTTTTTTTTTTTTTTTTTTCTCTCTATACTTCCTACTTCTGTTAAATAGGTGCCAAGTATATATTTTATAACCCACACAGATTGATGTGGAAAAACATCACTATAGGCACCAAAGAAGGCCGAAACCTGAATAAGTAAAGGGGAGGAAAAAGAAGTCAAATGAGAGAAAAATGTAAAAATGACAAGATTGATTAACAATATTACTATGGTACACATATTGCTATAATTTACTAAGGAATGTATATTAATATTCTGTTTTAAAAATACTATTAGAAAGAATTAGTCACAAGACAAAAACAATACATGCTGTACCTTAAATGCAATACCATCACTTTATAAATAATATCTTGGAAGAGGCTAGGGATATTAAGTTGCAGTGTTTGTTGAGGGAACTAGTTTGTTCAGCTTTGTCCACATTGTTTATAGTAACACAGGGGGGATACTATGGAGTAAATCTATATCTAAAAATAAAACACATTCCAAGATTAGACGTAAAGGTAAACCATATAATGAACCTTCATCCCCCCCCCTGATTATTCCTGGTCCAGGGATATAGTGGTTAGGCACAGTGTAGGGACGGGGCTAAATAGATGCTTTCCTAAACCATCACACAGTAACACATACAAAACTAACAAAACAATACTAATATACATGGCATATCTAAGGAATACACCTAATAAATAAATGTGGGAAATAGAATCATGGAATGTTAAAGGGCTCCAAAACAAGAAGAAAAGAAAACTATTCTTACACCTTACATTAAAAACCACAGCCAACCTCATACTAATACAAGAAACGCACTTGACTGCAGATCAATGGGCAGAAATTACCAGAAAAAAATGGATAAGTCAAATCATAGCTTCAGAGGGGAAAACAAACAGTGCTGGGGCTGCCATAATAATTAAAAAATACTTAAAACCAAAGCTGACAAGGAGGGAAGATGGTGCTATGTAACATTTAATAGTCCTACAATACCAAAACCTATAATGGTACTTAATGTTTACGCACCCTGTAATAACCAATAACACTTTTTTATGTCATTATACCCAACCTTAAACCAATTTAAAGATCACTACCTAGTGATTGGAGGTGACTGGAATACATATCAAAACCCAGAAAAGGATAAATCTAATCTGACCAAATCACATAATAAACAAGCCACATTAGCCCTTAATGAACTCAAACAAGATTTCAA